>NC_081414.1:272453572-272753572 GCF_030272615.1 Cryptomeria japonica
CAAGCTATCAGTTTTTGAAAAACCCTAAGTTTGAAATGGTTTCAACATTCAGAATCACTACCCCATTGGTTGTAGAAATTAAGGATAGGGCTCGACCCATTTTCAAGAAACATCCTTTCAAATCTGTCAAGGATGATCTTGAAGGAGTGTTTTCCTCTGTACCCTACGACGTTCTTCATAATGAGGACATCATGACATATATCCACTATGATCTTGATGAACTCGGCAGTGCTGACATGTTGACCCTGTATAACAAGCATCTGGTGGACAACTTGGGGAATCTCAAGCTGAAATATCAACATTTGTAGGCCAAGGGTTTCTCTCAGTTCGTACACTTTCTGACATTTGATGAGAAAGAATGGATCCGGTTTGTACTCGGTAGAATTCACAATCAATTTATGTGGTTGGATAAGCCTTACAAGATCACTACACAAGCAATCCAGGTCATGACTTGTCTCAGCACATCCGGTGAAGTTCCTCACCTGAGGAAAATATCAAACAACATTGTGATTGCCGCCACTGGTTCTCAATTTGACAGCAGAGCGATGACAATAAATGACATTCTGGAGCATGATGTCAAGTTTGCATCAATGGTGGTTGGATATAAGGTATACCAGTCAAGCAGACAAAACGTTGTCTTCGGTACAACAATATACTCTGCCTATCTGATGTTGAAGGAAGATAAGAGGTATGATTTATGTATGGTTCTCTTGAATGAATTACTGAGAAATTTGAAGAAAATTAAACAAGACAAGAAGCACACCTTTAAGTTTGGCACCCTTATTATCTGTTTGGATCTATATTTCATGAATGAAATCCCCGGTGTTCAAGGAAAGGTCCAATGGGCCTATGACAAGCCAGTTGCTATGCAAATCAAGGAAGGGATTATGGGGATTGGTGATGGCACAATGAGGATATCTACTCTATGGGGTTATTTCAAAACTTTTCAAGCCACAATTAAGATCAGAGAAAGAATCCCAAAGAGATAGTGGAGAAGTATGAGAAAACAATTTGCTTCATGGTTGATAAGGATTAATGCCTAATGGAAGCAGTTGAGCCCAGGACTGTGTGGATTCTTCCAATGGGCTATGAAGTTGATGCTGCTACCCTAGATGCCTATGATCAACATATGTTGAGTCAACCGGTTGATAAGAAAGAAGGAAGATTTGGTACATTTAAGGAAAAAGAGCTAGAGTTGCACAAATAGTTCACTGCACCTGCTAGGAAGAGGAAAATATCTAAGTTGGCTGAGGAAGTACCTGTGTAGATGGGATTCCCCTAGGAGGAGGTGAAGAAAGCAAGGGAGAAACATGCACAGATGGAGGATAAGGAGGAAGCCAAGAAGCCCAAGGCCGAGCCGGTTCCCTCTAAAGCTAAGCCAAAAGAGACAAAGTCTGCCCCTGCTCCAGTTGCACCATCTACAGGACAAATCTCATTTGGAAAGCAAATTTTGAAGAAAAAGGAGAAGCCTAAGTGTACTTATGTTGTCGTACCTCCTGTGGCATCTAAAACTGAGTCAGATAAGGAAGCAGGCAAAGCTAAGAAGAAGGGAGAGTTTGTCAGAGTTGTGAGGAAACCACAATCCGGTGGTGTGGAGCAGAGAAAGAAAGCTAAATTTGAACCTACCCTTACTGGAAGACCCAAGAGAGGAAGGAAGACCAGAACTCAACTTGATAAAGATCTTGAGTCCGGTGATCAACAAGGTAAATATACATTTGTTCCTCCACTGACAACATATCAATTAATTGATGAAATAGTTGATGGAAATTTGAAAAATATTGGAGTATATTGTGAAAATCTAGATGAGGTAGATAAGAGAAAGGTTGAAGAAGCTGTTGTTTTATACTTGCATAACTTTAGTAAAACTTTGATTGAATTGGAGTGTAGTATCCCTAAAGATCTATACAATATTATTAATGCAAGGAGACTGATTGCGAGTAAAATTGACAAGGAAATGAAAGAGAGAATTGATTAATGTTTGCACCCGTGTCTCCCAAGATGAAGCCAAAAGGCTCATTGAGGAAGCTAATAAGAAAGAATTCAGAAGAAAAAACAAGGTGAGCAGGTTGATGATTGGAAGGGTTGAAGAGGTGAGGAAGGAGACTGAGGATATCTGGAGAAGAATCATGAAGAACTATCCTCTGTAAAAGACTTCCCATCCAAAAGTAAAAGAAGGTGTCTTTGGTGACCAAAAGGATGAAACTCAGATTGAGGGACATCCAGAAGACCAAGACAATGTAACCATTGATGCTGCAATCAGTGTGAGTCCTCCGGTGGCAGATAGTTCTAGAGAAGTCCCTGAGATTCAAAAGGATGATACTACACCAAGTGGCAAGATCGGTGCACTGGATAAAGGGAATGATGCTAAGGTGAAGGAGCCTGAGAAGTCAGAGATGCAAGATGCAGAGGTAGATAAAGGGAAGGGAGTTGTTGATCTGGCAATTGACACTCCTCCAGTGACAAGGACCCTACCCCAAATCTTTATCAATCTTGGTGGTCCTCTAGATCTTGGACAAATGTCTCCTACTGAGAAGCTGATGCGTGCAACAACTGTTCAAGCTCAGGTTAGTCAGGATTTGGTCAAATCAGAGTCCGAAGACAAAAAGATTTTTTTGATGTTTGTTGATGTTTTGTAGAAGGTGGTTCTGGGAGTGCAACTAGATCCCAACTCTAGCCCCTCCGGTAAACTATTACAATTGATTAACAATGTAAATACCAATCTTGATTCTTTAGAGAAGTCTACTACTAAGCGTGTTTTGGATAGATTCAAGGAGGTTAGAATGCAAACATTTCGGAAAATGATAGAAGATGACAGAGTGAGATTGAATAAAGGTCTGCAGATTATTTCAAATTCATTGGCAGAAGGCGGTAAAATATACATGTCTTGTCTCATTTTGCCAAAGTTCACAGTAGACATAGACAAGCAAATAAGTGTTTGTTAGGGTAAACTTGCTGGTATTTCACAGTCTTTTGATCCTAATGTATCCCTAACTAGTAGTGTGGAAGGTTAGATAATGGCTCTCAATGATCAGATCTCAAGCCTTAATGCGAATAAGGACATAATTTTGAGGAGAGTTGGTGAACTCTGGAACTTGATTGCCCCCCGATTGGACACCATGTTGAGCAATAAGGTTGATTGTCTGAAGGCTATGGGACAACCTGTTCCATTTGAACTAGAGGATGTGGAGATTCATGCATATGTTTTTAGTGCATTCACTACAGTTTTGGATAACTTGAAGAGTGGGTGAGACACTCACCTAGGATTTTTGAAGAACATTTTTGTTGATATCTTCAAGTCCATGTAAAGTCTCCGACAGGTATCCTTGTATATAATTTTTGGACAACACCTCATCTTTCGCATTGCTGTCAAAGGGGGAGAGTAGAGGTGAAAAATGCACAGTGGAATAGTGCAATGTATAGAGCATGTTACAGATTTCAAAATTCTTTGTCTAAGGGGGAACCTTAGAAATTCTTTTGATTCGGTGTACAAGTTTCAACACTTAGCCATTTTTCACGAGTGTTGCCATCAATGACAAAGGGGGAGATTGTTGGCAATTGACACTCATCCGGTGGTTATCGATGCTTGATTAGTGGTTTAGAGTTGTCATTGATGGAAACTCTTCTTGATATTCCTATCCGATAATCACAGATCTTGATATTCGGAAGCAGACGTCAACCAGTATTTTAGGTTGAATAGAGTCGTTCTATTCCAGAAGCTTTCTGGTGCTTATGGTGTTATGAATCGTTTATACGATGATTGGGCCAACATAGAGACATCATTTTATCATCATTTTGGTGATCCACATGATCTGGTCAAGCCGACATAAAACTACACGTTACATTAGCAGGCCGACCTAGTGAATGATTATTTTGTGATTGCGAATATATATAAGACTGGTGCAGAAGATCTGTTTGGTGTAGGGTATGATTGTATGTGAGCGAGTGGTGATCGAGAATCCATTTTGGTGCAGTTTCACGTGCGCATTCTTGATCCTGTAGTTGACTGAGACAAAAACAAAGCAAAGTTACAAAGCAGGACAACATAGGTGATTCAGTCAGAGAATTGGCACTTAAGTGGAACTCATCTAGACATTGTTAGATGTTATTTTGGAGTTCTTTCATTGTATTTCATCATTGGAGTTGATCAGTAAGGCAGTGAGCCTTCCGAGGTTGTAGCCCTTATTGTAATTGAGTTGTAAGCTCTAGGAAGTGTGCCTGAATGCTTGTGCATTCCCAATATTGTAATATTGATTTGCTAATGGCCATAGTGGAATAATATTGTGGGTTCAAATCCCACCATGGTTTTTTCGATTTGGGTTTCCACGTAAAAAAAACTTGGTGTTATGATTTTGTGGTTGGTTGTTTTAAGTTTCTACATTTCAGTTTCATACTTGTGCTTCCGGTGGTTTAAAGATAATTAGAAAATCTGTTAATTGGTAGAACACTGATTCACCCCCCCTCTCAATGTTCCTTTATTCCAACAACTTGATATTTCTTGCAATTTATTCTCAAGGTTTCCTTTTGTAGCATGTTTTAGTATTCTTGAAGGAATTTCTCTTCTTGTATAGATGTGAATCACTTTCTTCCTTGATTGCCGAATCAACACCTTGATCCTTGCTTGTCAATACTGCATTAGCTTGAATGTCCTCAATTGTTTCGTCAACTTGCATGTTAATTTACTCCTCCTTGGGTGCAAGGTATGGAAAGCTATCATTTACTACTACACATTAATCATCAGGTTGACTTCTGTCATCGACTTGTAACTAGCTTCTTTTACTGTTGTATGACGTAGCAATGCCTTGTTCATGTGCCCTTCTATACTCATCAACTACAAGGTATGTTTTCCAAATTTTGGTCGTGACGCACTTATCCTTGGATAGGATTGGAAATCCAAATTAGCATCTAACTTGATTGATAGAAGTTTCACATAATGAGAAATTGAACTCAGAGTGGGGTGCATTATAAGTTCAACACCACAACGGTAGTAATATACTTTCTAAGCATATGTCACCTTTGATGCTAAGTTGATTTTCAATCATCCCTATGAATCTTGAAAGATGATCATTGCTTTCCAAGACACTGAAATTGCATGACTCCACCTTTGGCTTGGGGACATCCCAAAAGAAGATTTTCACTTGTAGTGCTAACTCCACTCTTGATAGGAATGTCAAACAATGTACTTAATCATGCTCGATTGTCTCATGATTCCTATGTCTTGGCATTGCAAATTCTAACAAGATGCACGGGTGTAGCTACACATTCAAAGTCCACCAAAGTTGAGAGATATCAACTTGTCAATCATCATGAAACTATTGTTGCTCCATTGAGAAATTGATAGAACATAATGTTATTAGGGGTCGCATCCTAATAATATTTATATATAATGTTCTAATATAAGGTTATAAAACCTAATATATTATATGCTTTATAAGCGTATCCCATTTGAAATAATTATAATTTAATAAATATTAGATTATTAATTATTTATGAATGGGGGTTATTGAAAAGGTGTGACTAGTGAAGCCAACCTTTCTCCTATGTTTAAGGAGGTTCTCTCTCGTTTGAGAGTGGTGTGAATTTGGATCTTTATGGTGAGTTACATCACTATGCACACGATGTATTATTGGTCATGTGGAAGAATTGGAGGAATGTCCCCAGGTTCAAGTCTATTTTATGATAGACTATATTCGTAAGTGTTTTAATAAATGATGCTTTATGGGGTTTTTTACTCGAAAGGGTTTTTGCCATGTATATCTTGTGTAATGTGTACATTTATGCATGTGTGATTCTCATTTCATTTATTTTATGAACTTGTTTATAATGATTAGTATCATAAGATCCTAATTTCTAACAAAAATCTTATCTTTTTAAACATTTTGAATTTTGTTTATTTGGATTTTCTGGGTTTTCACTTTTTTTTTTTCACTTAGGAGATATTTAACATGTCTCAATCTTAGCTTGAAATCTTGATTGGTTCTAGCTGCAGGAGATTTGAACATTGAATTGCCTCTTCCTTTGTAAGTCCAATTGATGAGCCAACGTTCTTTCCTTCCTCCTGTGATAACTGTGTCGAGTGTTGAGGATGACTCTCCATTGGATTCACCTATTCAAGAGTTTGTATTCATGTATTCACTGTCATGCCCTCCCTGTAGTGCCAATATTGTTGATATATTTTTTATAACATCATGCAACTTAGAATAAAATACTAAGCACTATATCCTCTCTTGAACAAAATCAAGTCCCAAGTGTTAAATTGCATGATCAAATGAGTATCCAAGAGCACGCCAAAACCTGACATTCAAAAGCTTGAGTCATCCCATATGATCACCTAATTTAGCACTTCAAAATTTTGTTCACGAGAGGATAGAATACTTAGTATTTTATTTTCTATTGCATCATGTCATAAAAAACACATCAACAAATATCTCTTGCACATTTTAGTAAAATTCTTCATTAATATGATTAATAGCGAGCATAATTAATGTATTGATAAATTTCCTTATCAACCAATATCTAAGGAAGGAGTAGGCAAAATGAAGACTAAATTGCTATCTAGAATTTTCAAGAGGATCTTGCAGAGTTTAAAGAATTATAGGAGAAAATATGTTGGAAATATTGTTGTCATAGATGTCAAAGGGGAATCAATATCAAGATGAATTGTCATTGATGTCAAATGTGCTATAAAAAATGGATTAGTCTAGAATTTTAAAGGAAAAAATAATTAAATAAAAATGGGCAATATATTTTGTATGTAAAGTTAGAATTTCATCCTTATTAGGGCCAACTTATATCGCATCTTCTAAGCAACCAATTTATAGTGCTCACATTGAGTAATTTGCCTAGCTTATATGTGGGTCAACCTTGCATGGAAGATCACCCTCTTTGGGTGAAATATATAAATTATTTACTCACATTTGGCAGATCTCTTTGGTAGAGTCACCTCTCTTGGGTGAAGAGGCATTTGATGGGGTTTAAAAGAAGGAAAGTGTGGTGTAGGAGGTAAGCAATTAATGAAACATCTTTCAAATTAGAGTAGAAGCATATTCTCCATCAATGGATTTACAGTATGTTACCCATGAAATTTAAATTTTGCCAACATGTCACAAATTTTTTCCATGTCTTGAAGTTTTTCTTTGGGGTCTTCCTTCATCCGCTTTAATAATCTGAATCCCGGGTCACAACTTTATGCATTTTCAAAACTAAGTTGCCGGTCCCTTGCCTTATTAACTTTGTCACGGGGTCCTCAATTTTTGAAAGTACCCAACCACCCGACAATGGTTGAGAGAAATCACAAAAGGTCGATCTCTCTTCATGAAGATTCAAGGAGGTCGGGTTTCTAATTGATTTCTAAAGAATTTCAGAAGTTGTGACTCTGTCCGATTTCCTAACACGCTTGCGTTGTCGATTCATGAAGCCTTCAAGGAGGAACCACACAACTGACTTAGAAGCTGGCATGTTTCTCAAGAACAAGACCCAAGGTTGATACAATAGGCTTGTTGAGGTGGCAACATGAGTATTGACAGGGAGCGAGTTATAATTAATCACCAATGGAAATTGATTAAGTTTATCTACTCTGTGAAGGCAATCACTTCTACCGTTACCAACTTCGACCCATTGTGGCTACATGCGACACACATTTTCCAAGAAGCCAATCAAGAAGATTTGCTTGGTACTATCATTAATGATAGGATTAAGCAGTTAACGACACGTAAAGGTGGCAACATGTGCTGTATCACTTGATACTATCAATCTTGCAGATAAAATTTTATACACCACCTTTTGAAAATGGCTAAAGGAGCGTACGCTATCATGAGTTGTCCCTGTCATAATGGTTTTGCCTCATGACGATGAGCTGCCATTTCGAAACCCATATTTGAATTGGCCAGAAATTGAACAAGAGGATATGATCCGACAATTACGGTCTTTTGCATGGAAAAGGCATACCGACTTCAGTGAATATAGAAAGGCTATCACTCTATTAGACAAAATCGTGGAGTGGCCTGAGAACCATGAACAACACCTACAAGAAGAGCTTGTTGTACAAAGGATTCCTGGTAATTAGTCTTTTCAAATAGCATCAAGGATGGTGCTCAAAGGCAAAGGTCCCCTGATCCAACCAAATGTCGAATATTTGCAAGATGATATTCTTCTCGACATGAGTGACTTTGTCTGGGCAACCATACTTGACGAAGATAAATTTACCGAAGTCCTTTGGGTGCTGATTGAAGAAGAAATGAAAGCAGATAAGATTGACCATCAGATTGCAGGACAAAATTCAGTGCCTGATGAAGAAGGAGCGTGAAATTATAGTTCATGAATAGGGTTTATCTGATAATTTTTGTTTTCTTTAAAATCATGTTTAAAGTGGTCGTTTTCAAGACCGTTTCTTGAAAATGAAACTGAATTTTAGTTATAAATAGATAGATGATAGATGGTAACCGTGGGGAAGGATAATACTGGAAAAGTGTTGTTACATTTTGAACAGTTAGCCATCTTTTTAAGAATTTTATTTTTTGGACTTCTTTTGAATGAATTAATATATCAAAACTTTGTGTTTCCTATATTCTTTCATGATTGGAAGTAAGCTTTGAATTACTACTATTTCACTTGATATTCATTTAGTTGCTATGGTTAAATGTGAATAATGTACAAACTTTTGATTCTGCATGTTCCCTGTTCAATTATTTACATCACATTTCAATATTTTCCGTACAATTAATCGTGTTGTGAGAAGATTGTGTGTTGTTTACGTTCCCATTCAATAATCTGAATCTACATTTCATCTTTCTACATATGGGAAGTGTGCATCTTTTCCTTTCTTGCTTTCTGGTAAAAAGCACACCGCAAAACCTAGGAGTAGATTTAGGAGGGAGTTGTACCTTTAAAATTCAGAGGAAGATTGCCAACGTAATTGAGGATCTCTCCAACAATTAGTTTCTTATTTGTCTTTCATGTTAGGCACATTGAGTCATTCTGTTACATTTTTAGAAAGACAAATCTATTAACCAACATATATTTGGTGACTTTGCTGGGGACCTACTATCCTATAAGCTCTTGTTGTATGATGTCTTCTTGAGAAAGAAGGCTGGCGACTGTATTTGTTTAATACCTTAGATGAATATTTCCAGACCAGGTTTGACTCAGCAAAGCAAATGATTTATGTTTAAAGAAATGAATACTAAGATCGACCAAACGCTTGCATGCCCTTGGAATGCTTTAAAAGAAAGCATTGGTGAAGATGAGGATTACAAATTTGCACTGCTACTAAGGAATGCGTATAAGAGATATTGTCAAGAAGAAACTTATCAAGTGAAGAACAAGATTCTGAGACAATGTCGGCAAAATTTTGAGGTTGCAATCAACAACAAGGAGGAGATGTGCACCAAAACAGAAGTGAAAAGCCTAAATTTCTCTCCACATGCATACCAACTAAGCCAAAGGAGTTACCATTCGGTTCCCTTGAAGAAGAAACACCATCAGATGCACGTAGGAAATTTTTCATCCCAAACCAGTTCTCGAATGGCTCTGATGATGACTTTCGTTGCGGCATTGTAGACGAGAAAGGTCATGTTATAGAAGTTGAAATAGAGGCATTTATTAATGGCCCCTGTGATTTTGAAAAAGTTATGAATTTCCACTCGTCTGAATCTTTTGATGTAAAGATCGAAGAAGATGTTCTTTTTAGGTTTGATCCTATGTTGTTAGAAAGTGATGCCCAAGGGTCACATTGGGCAATATGCACAGATTCTATTTTATCTTTGGGTATGCAAGAAAAACATTTCATTCCCGATGCTTCTCTAGTATGTTCAACTAGAGTTTCAAGCAGTGTCGTGCCTAAAGAAGATGTCACAATGCTATCAACATAAGAGAGACAACTAGGAGATCCCGAGATTAAATATGATTAGAGAACATTCAGCCAATTATATGTGCCAACAAGGTTTGGTGAAAATTCAAGAGTTTAGGATAATCCCCTTTTTGAATTATTTGATTCCTAGCCTCCTCATGATAAAATTGAAAAGGAGATATACGTTCTTAAGATTAGCTCTTACATCATGGATGATAAGTCTGATTTTTCATGCTGCTATACACAAATGGAAGGTGACGATGTTCATTGTGTTGACTCTCTGAAACTTGACTCAAAGGTCTGTACTGATGATGGCTTGTCTATGAATGAAATTGTTGATAATTTCTCAACTAGTGAAGATGCAAATATCCAATTAGTGTTGGGTGAATTGCTTGGTGAAGAAAATAATAAAGAGGATGGCTTTCAGCTACCCCGAGAAAATTATGAAGGTATCATTGTTTATGATCAAGAAGGGTATCAAGATGGATGGTTGTTTGGACATGAATGCATATGCGAGAAATTTTTGTATATCATTAATCAGAAGTTTGACACTAGAGATGTCGTTGGGTATTGGCCATTTTTCCTCGTATCATATGGTTGCAACCCCTTGTTTCACACATGTATATACTTCTCTCCGCACATTAATGGTTTTTCTTGAAAAGTTCTATGCATCTCTAGGATAGGGCCCCATGGTTGTGTACATATTTAGGTAATTTTGGTTTGTGGTCAGTTTAGTTTTCCTATATTTTGTCCCTTTGGGTTCTTTCGTTTTGGTTTGTGCCCGGTCACCCCTCAACCCATCTACATAACATCACCCATTCTTTCTTCTTTTCTTTCTAACTCTATAGCCCAATGGATAAGGCATTGGTCTTATTCGAGATTCTGAGGTCTCTACGCCCTACTAGTCCTTGTCCCCATTCAGAGCCCATGTTACCCATGAAATTTAAATTTTGCCACCATGTCACAAAGTTTTTCCATGTCTTGAAGGGTTTCTTTAGGGCCTTCCTTCATCCACTTTAATAATATGAATCTTGGGTCGTGACTTTATGCATTTTCAAAACTAAGTCACTAGTCCCTTGCCTTATTAACTTTGTCACGATTTTCTCAAGTTTCGAAAGTACCCGACCACTTGACATGGTTGAGGGAAATCACAAAAGGCCAATCACTCTTCATGAAGATTCAAGGAGGTCGGGTTTCTGATTGATTTCTAAAGCAGTTCGAAAGTTGTGACTCTATCCGATTTCTTGACATGCTTGCATTGTCAATTCATGAAGCCTTCAAGGAGGAACCACACACATGACTTAGAAGCTAGCACGTTTCTCGAGAACAAGACCCAAGGTTGTACAACAGGTCTGCTGAGGTGGCGACATGAGTATTGACAGGGAGTGGGTTATAATTAATCATCGATGAAAATTGATTAAATATATCTACTCTGTGAAGGCAGTCACTTCTATCGTTACCAACTTTGACCCGTCGTGTCAACATGCACCACACATTCTCAAGGAAGCCAATCAAGAAGATTTGCTTGGTACTATCATTAATGACATGATTAAGCAGTTAAGGACACGTAATGGTGGCAACATGTGTTGTATCACTTGATACTATCACCCTTGCAGATAAAATTTAATACACCACCTTTTGAAAATGGCTAAAGGAGAGTATGCTATCATGAGTTGTCCTTGTCAGAATGGTTTTGCCTCATGACGATGAACTGCCATTTTGAAACCCAGACTTGAATTGACCAGAAATTGAATAGGAGGATATCATCTGATAATTACGATCTTTTCCATGGAAAAGACATACGGACTTCAATGAATATAGAAAGGCTATCACTCTATTAGAGAAAATTGTGGACCAGGTTGAGAACCACGAACGATGCCTACAAGAAGAACTTGTTGTGTAGAGGATTCCTGGTAATTAGTCTTTTCAAACAAAAATTGATCCATGGGGTTGTCACTGGTTGGGTAATATCATATCACGTGCATTCATATTGGTGGGTTTAATATCCCAAAAATGAGGGTACAATATATTGTCTATCAGTGAAAATAGGGGGTTTTTAATTCAGGCTATGGAAAAATGCAATATTTCGAAAAAATAGTGGGGCTTTTAATTTAGGTTGTGTATTATGAGGGGGTGAAAAAAGGGATTCTAGGGCAATATTTTTTGAAAATAGGGGGATTATTTAGTATTCCATGAACACACGTGATATAACTCAGGTTCACTAAGTGAAGCCCCTGTGGATTGATCGTTAGATTGCAGGACATAATCCAGTGCCTGATGAAGAAGAAGGAGCATGAAATTAATAGATCATGAATAGGGTTTATCCAATAATTTTTATTTTCTTTAAAATCATGTTTAAAGCAATCGTTTTCAAGACCCTTACTTTAAAGGAATCGTTTCTTGAAAACAAAACAAACTTTTAGCTATAAATAGATAGATGATAGATGGTAACCAAGGGGAAGGAAAATACAGGAAAAGTGTTGTTACATTTTGAACATTTAGCCATCTTTTGAAGAATTCTGTTTTCTGGACATCTTTTGAATTAATTAATATATCAAAACTTTGTGTTTGCTATATTCTTTCATGATTGGAAGTAAGCTTTGAATTATTGCTATTTCACTTGATATTCATTTAGTTGCTATGGTTAAATGTGAATAATGTAGAAACTTTGGATTCTACATGTTCCCTGTTTAGTTATTTACATCACATTTCAATATTTTCCATGCAATTAATCGTGTTGTGAGCACATTGTGTGTTGTTTACATTCCCGTTAGATACATCTTTCTGCATATGGGAAATGTGTATCTTTTCCTTTCTTGCTTTCTCATAAAAAGCACACCACAAAACCTAGGGGTAGATTTAGGAGGGAGTTGTACCTCTAAAATTCAAAGGAATATTGCCAACGTAATTGGCGATCTCTCCAACTATTAGTTTCTTATTTGTCTTTCATGCTGGGCACATTGAGTCATTTTGTTACTATTTTAGAAAGACAAATCTGTTAACCAACACAATAGACATATCAATGAGATTTATAGTAGATTTGGAGTACATCTAAGAGTAGATTTTTAGTGTACCTAAGAGTAGATTTATAGTAGACCTAAGATAATATATATAGTAGATTTATAGCATATTTATGAAGTAGACTCTCATGCTTTGAAGAAGCAATATCAAGAAGATGAAATATTTGTTGTGTTAGAGGTTGGTTCCTCTCAATAGAAGATATTTTCTTGTCTTTTGCTAGGCTGGTGGTCAGGAGTGGGGATTAGTGTCTATAGTGGGTTGGTGCCTATAGAAATAAGTGTGGATCAATGTCTCCAATATGTTGGTGCCTACAAAGTTTCTAAGAAATTTTTATAAATTCGATATTTTTCGATGGTTTTCTTTCGAAAGGGTTTCCATGTAAATCTTATGTTCCTCTTGTTTTGTTAATCATTGATTTTGTGTGATTGATATTATTGTGGTTATTATTTCTGAAAAAAGTAAAATATTGCCTTATACTGATGCAAACCTCTCAATATAAGCGTGTGCTCATCAATTGGTATCAAACTTGTCCTCAAATAGGGCTTATTTGTTTGATGGAACAAATTATGCCTTCTAGAGCATAAGGATACACACTTACCTAATGGCTCTTGGGTTTGATATTTGGCAATCAATAGTGGATGGGTATGTTGCTTTGAATTCTCCACCAATAGATCAAGGTAGAAACAAGACTATTGAAAATAATGCAAAAGCTATGAACACAATTTTGTGTGGCCTATCATAATTGAGGTTTGTTAAGGTGATGCATTGTGCATTGACAAAAGAAATCTAGGATAAGTTAAAGAATATCCATGAAAGAGATGATAAGATGAAGAAGTTAAGCTTCAAACACAAAAAGACGATTTTGGAGCCTAAAAATGAAGGATAAAGAAGACTTTGCAGCCCATTTGCTTCACATTGATGCAATTGTCAATACCATATGAAGTATTGGTGAGAAGATTGAATATTTTGTGATTGTGCCAAAGGTATTAAGATCTCTCCCCTTGAGTTTGACATCAAAAAATTTTCTATTGAAGAGATGAAGGATCTAGATAAATTGGAAATGGATGAGTTGCATGGGATCCTCATAGCATATGAAATGAGGACCAAAAAGGGGAAATCATTGAATTGAGAGGCAACCTTCAAAGTCTTAAAGAAGACAAAGAATAAGGAGCTAAAACCAAGGGATAGCTTCAATAATGAATCAAATGAAGAGGAAGCTCATTTTGTGAGGAAGCTAAAGAAAGGATTCACCAAGTGTAAAGGCAAGTTGCTTTTTAAATTCTCTAATTTTGGAAAGGTTGGACATTTTATTGTCAAATGCTCATACGCAAAAAATAAAAATTGTGATAAAGAAGAGCATAACATAAAGAACTATGGCAAACATTATCAACATAAAAAGGGTAAAAATGAGAAAAAGAAGAGCTTTTAGAAGAACAAGAAAAACCTCTATATAAAAAAGGAAAGTAGTTCATCTGAAGAAAGTTCCTCCACTAGAAATAGAGAAGAGATCCTATTCATAGCAATAGAAACAAAAGATGATATCTTAAAAAATGAAGACGAAGAAAGAAGAAAATTAAGAAGGGGAAAAGAACATCAAAATAGATGGGGAAGTATATTTGGAAGAACTCATATTTCCCTAAGTGAAATTAAGAAACCTAAGAATAAGAACTTAAAATAAAAAACTACAACTTCAAGTGGACAATGATCTAAGGCAAAATTATCACAAAGAGTTCAAAAGGATGATCATGAATCTAAAAATCAAATTGAAGAAGCAAAATAATTGAAGAGGAGGTAAGAATCCAATTGAAGAAAAAGGAAGAAAAATGTGAGAGGCTAGAGTTTGAAATTGTTTCCTTGAGGAAGGAACTAGAAAATACAATTGCTAAGTCGAACAAATGCCTCAAGTTTGAAAAGAATACCGAGATCTTAGAATGTATCATCAATGGATAGATATCACCATTCATAAAGACAAGTCTTGGATATGAAGAAAAAGAAGATCAAGTTTCCAAAGAGCCAACAAAAAGGCAAGTGAAGAAAAACCAAAAAGCTATGCAAATGCTCTCAAAAGTCCTATAAAAATTGAAAGCAACAAGAAGAAAAAGAATCACATCACATAGAAATCAAACACTCCTCCCAAAGATGACAAGGAATTTTTTTCCAGAAAGTCCTTTCCTCCAAGGTAAATGCACATGACCATGTTTCAACATTCTTTTTTTGCTTATCGCTTTTTGTGAAATTACTTTGGTCATATAGCAATAAATGGTAGAACGTGAACAAGAAATTTTGGTTGGAACATGTATAGAAGTCCTCATGGGTTTTCAGGTAGGATCTATAACTTATTTTCTCCTTTAAGGATTATAATGTTATATGCTATCAGTGCAACAATTTTGAATATACAACACACTTTTATAGAAGTGGGTTTGTAGAACCACCTAGACAAAACAAGGAGGATGATACTATGGCCAAACAAAAGAAGGAAAGTACAAAAGTATGGAAAAATAAGCATAATCAAGGAAAGAAAAAGAAGATGTCCATGCTTATGCAAATAACATTTCATGTTCAAGATGAGATAAATTAGTGGTATCTTGATAGTAGTTGCTCTATCAATATGACAAATTACAATAGCAAAATTCTCACCTTGTAAAAGGTAAATGGAGAGATAGTAAAATTTGGGGACAATTGTACAATGATCATAATAAGAAAAGACACTCTTAGCCTTGCAATGTAAAACAAAAAGTGAAAATGTTTTATATGTTGAAGTGTTGGGAAATAATCTTCTAAGTGCTAGTCAAATGTGCAATCAAGGATACACCGTCACATTTCATGCTCAAGGATCTAAGATCAAGAAGACGATTACAAGATGAGTAATAAGGGAGGCAAATTTAAAAACAAATAATATAACATGCTCGGTGAGACCAAGAGAGAAAGATGATTTATGCAAGAAGATGAAAGATAAAGGAAAGGGCCATATGAACTTTTGACTATCAGACATTGTGCACTTCAATGTTTAGCAACCTACTATATGTGACATTATCAAGGCTAAACATTGTACTAGCAACAAAGGTAAAGATGTAGACTTGAAAATAAAATGTCATGATTCCAATAGTGTCATGTTGCACACTGGTTCTTGTTACAGAGGTAGAATACAAAACAAAGCCACATTTTATACTAGTAGTTTCATGGAACAAATATTGAAATATGGTAAGGTAGTAGAATAGTATGTCAAGATGGAGAAGTATCTCATGCAAATTTTGGAAAGTAATGTGTTATGAAAAAGAATTAATTCAAGGGGACCTAATCATTGTATTGTCTTTTAGCTCCATGGAGAAGAAAAATAAGAGATAAATCAATTAATGAATATTCTTTGTGAGAATACTAGACATTCCTTTGCCATTGATGTCAAAGGGGGAGAGTTGCAATAAGGGGAGAATTATAGATACAAAGATATTTATGTTCATGTTGCTATCACAAATTATTTCATTATAAGGGTTGCCATGAATGACAAAGGGGGATATTGTTGGAAAAAATATTGTCATTGATGTTAAAGGGGAATCAATATCAAGAGGAAATGTCATTGATGTCAAAGGTGTTGTAAAATGTGGATCAATCTAGAAGTTTTATGCAAAGAACAATTACATAAAATCAGAAATATTTATTGTATGTAAAGTAAAAAATTCATCCTTTGTAGGGCTGACCCATATTGCATGTTCTCAACACCCAATTTAAGACGCTCAGATTAGGTAATTTTCCCAACTTTTATGTGGGCCAACCTTGCGTGGAAGATTTCCCTCCTTGGGTGAAATAAAATAAACTATTTACTCTCACATTTGGATGGCCTCTTTAGGAGCACATTTCTTGGGCGAAGAGGTATTTGATGGAGTATAAAAGGAGGAAATTTTACCGTGCAAGAGGTAAGAAATTAACAGAATATCTTTTAGATTTTGAGAAGAAGTATATTATCCATCAACAAATTTATAATAAGGAGATATATAGTAGACTTTTGAAGGTGATTTATAGCAGATTTACCAAGCAAACCTAAGAGTAGATTTGGAACAGACCACCTAAGAGGGGATTTATAGCAGACCTAATAGTATATTTGTAGCATATTTTTTTTAAAAAAAAATGAATTAGGCTCTCATTCTTTGAAGAAGCAATATCAAGAAGATGAAAGCTTTGTTGTGTTAGAGGTTAGTTCCTCTCAATAAAAGAGGTTGGTTCCTCTCAATAGAAGAGATGGTGTCTCTTGTTGGGTTGATGTTTAGTACCGGTGATCAGTATCTCCAACAGGTTGGTGACCACAAAATTTGTAAGAGAATTTTATACAAGCAATATTTTGTCATGGTTTTCTCTCAAAATGGATTCAACGTAAATCTTGTGGTCCTCTTGTGTTCTTAATTATTGATGTTTTGTGATTGATATTGTTGTAGTTATTATTTTTTTTAAAGTAAAAGATTAACTTATATTGATTCACACCCCCTCTCAAGATAAGCATGTGCTTATCAAGATGGAATAATCAACTTTTTTCTTGAGGAATAAAACTAAAATCTCACAAGGGTCCAAAGGTGAATGATTTGAATAAAACCATCATTTCTTTCTTAAAACATTTTTGAGACCCAAAATGATAATTTAGTTGATAGATTACTATTTTAATTTTTTATTTGATTATTCTTTTAAAAATTTTAATAAACAAACTCTAGAGTTGATATTTTCTAAGGTGGCATTGTGATTCCACCACTCAACATGTAGGTGACAATTTTCCTAGTTTGCTTCTGGTTGCCAAAGTTAGGCTCAAGGTTAAACAATTTTAATCCTAAATTTTAGGATGCTTAAGGTGTTATATGTGACTTCATTACAAATTGTACAAAATCGACATAGATTTGCTATTGACTTTTGTAATTCTATGAGTTTTGAACCTATTCAGAGGATCATGCCTATTGCTCTATCAATGTTCTAATCATGTTAATGATTTATTGTATTTTGTTTTTCTAAAAGTGAATAACCTAGTGAGATTTATGATTCTTGATTGTGCTTTCCCTAAAACTGTCTCAAATTTGTGCATAGAATATGGTGATTTGTTTGCATGCAATTTGAACTATTTCATGCTATAATTTCCAAAGATGCTTGCAAAAAACATTATGAATGATTGTATAAAATATTGATCATTGCAATATTGGTCTTGTTGATCTCATCTAATCATTTAGATTAGAGAACTTGAGTGGAGTTCAGCATTGTCCAAATATAATTTCAGTTTTACCTTCTTAACCTTGAAAGTATTTTGGTGTTTCTTTATGGACAAGTTATAATAGATTTGAATGAGTGTCTAACATCATTATATTTATAGATCTATATAAATTCTTTGGATAAAATCAAAGGAGATTTCCATCTTCCAAATATTGAAATCATTGATTGTGTGTAGATTTGATTTACCAACAAATTTCCCTTGTTAACTAATCACATAGGCTGCTTAGCTACCCAACACTATCAAGACCTGAGAAGAAATCTTGGAGTAGGATTTGTTGCTTTACAAGAGAAGTGTTTTATCATTTTCCTTAGACTTGGTCATGTTAAAACCATTATGAAATTAGGTTTGAAATTCATATGCAAGACGTTTTTACCCACAAGCAACCATTATGAGGGATAACACACATTTTTTTTATTTTGCATAAAGATTGGTCAACTCGAAGGACCCATGTTAGGATATCACTTACAAAACATGGTCAAAGATAAGAAACACCATGCAAAAAGAAACACAGTTCTTAAAATAGTTGCACATGTACACTTATATTGATAAATTTAGAACATGTATCATATGCTTCTTCGATGGGGCAATCTCTTGAAGAGAAAAGATCCATCGGAAAATATGATTCCAAGATGATTTTTATCTATGCTACAACATAATAATGGCCTCATAAATAATTGACTTATGAGGCACAACCAACGTGGGACAATCTAACGAACTTAAAATGAATGAACTAATCTATGATAATTACAATACTCATAATAATAAAAAGGTTAGGATATGAGGTCCTAACATACTTTGCCCCTTCAAAAGCCTTGTCCTTTAGACTTAAATTCTATACATTTCTACTAGTGTTGGTGGAGAGGTTTTCATGTGACACCCTTCAATTGCAACCCTTGCTATTGAGCCAAAATATTTGATATGGGATGGTTACAAAAAATGTGATATTGTTGGCCCTAAATTATTTGTCTCATTATGGAACCTTTATCATCCAATTAAGGAACCATAAATTGGATGTGAGCATGTTCTTCAAGGACCTTTTTTAAAAACATGCATTCAAAAAACACGAGGTATCTTGGTGGACGGAGGGAAATCCAACATGTAGGCCATTTACTCCGCACATAATAGTACTTAAAAAATGTCCATAAAAATTTGGTTCTAATATATATCTACATAAGTTTAGGGGATGTTCACTTATATGATCTTAGATTTAGAAAGATGAAAAAATTTGAGATTGGGTGGATATAAAATTGGTGCTATTGTTGGCCCTAAATAGTTTTATGCTCAAGGATGATGGAACATTTATTGTCCAATTTAGGAACCATCAATTGAATGTGAACATGTTGTTCAAGGACCTTGTTTTAAAAAAATACATAGAGAACATGAATTGTATGTTGGAAGTTGGAGGGAGTTCCTACTTATAGGTCACTTAGTCGACAAATAATAGTATTGATTAAAAATTTAGAGGAGGTCCTAGTGTTTGAGAGGTGAATGAAGAACATGTACCATGGAACTACTTGGTAGGTACAAAATGAGGGATGGTGGTAGGTGATCATACACTTAATATGACATCATTTAGGGGTTGGAATTGATACATGTTGTTGTACCACCATTTAGCAAGGAATAGCCATCCGATTCATACATTTTGCTATTCCAAAGCAAAGCAGCACATAATTATCCAAACATTTATTATCTCTATTTGACTATTAGTTTGTTAGTTCTATGTGGGGTTGATTTCTAGTTGTATTTATTTTTGAAGTGTGAATTTTAATTTCCAAAGAATATTAGTGAAGGTTTGGTCACAATAATGGACAATGAAAGTGGGCATAACATGGAGCCAAAAGATCCAATAAAGAAAGAACTGGGCAATAGTATATGCTTAATATGGATGGGCCATTGAACAAAAGTGCACATAATTGGAGAGATGATAAAACATCACAAAAATGACTAAATTTTTGATTGACCTTGACAATACTAAATAAAATTTAGGGAATTGTTTGAGAATATTGTAGTGGTAATTGACAATAGTTGTAGAGTTCTCATAGTCTTGAAAGTTTCTCTTTTGTGGCATCAAGATGTATCTCATTTCACAATAATTTTGTATTGTTTTCCATACCACCTTAGAGAAAAAAGAGTGTTATTCTTTCATAGGTCCTTAAGAAGCTTGAATGTCTCATGGAAGGAGATCGCCTTGAAGAGTAGAATTTGTAAAAAGAACACATTCACCCTTATAAATGCAAGCATTGACAATGTCAAGTGTAAATAAGCATAGTTGAATTGTTTTCTAGCAGATGAATAAGTTGCTAAATTTATGGATTCACTATTGTCATTTATGTTGGACCTCCTACAATCAATCTAGAGTTGGCACAAATTAAGCATAAAATAGTGTTTATCTTTGAATTTTTGAGATAGGGTGTTTGCCACCACATTCGCTCTTCTCCTTTTATAAATAATTTTATAATTGCAACCTAATAATTTGGTGACCCTTTTTTGTATTAGCAAAGGGAATCCTAAAATTGGGAAGTACTTAAAGCTATGATGATATATTTTATATAGAGATTCCACCCCAAAACATCATTGTGAATGAGTTGCATTGTAAAGAATGACCAACACTTCCTTCTCATAGGTAGATTTAGCCAAATTTCTACCTACAAGTGCCATGCCAGTGAATGCAAATGGTCTTCCTTCTTGTGTCAATATTGCCCCAATGCCAAACTTGAGGCATCCATGTGTTAGTTAGATGAGAGTGGGGGGGGGGGGGGGGGTGAATCAGATAAACTCACAATACAAAATATTCATCAGATTCAACCTCGGTAGAACTTACTTGATATGCAACTATGACTGTAAATCATTCAAACTCATAAACTGATAAACTTGAAACAACAAAACATATTTAACACCAGATTTAACGTGGAAACCCAAATAGGGAAAAACCACTGTGGGATTTCGGACCCACTAGGAAAATATACTCTTCTAGAGTATGCTCGGTTAAAAGCCAATCCTATTAAAGATTACATAAACACATTTCTAGATGTGACCCGGTCAAGGGATTTCCCTCAGATCTATTAGAATCTTGCACTTTGTTAGAAGTGACCTTGTCAAAGGATTTCAAACACTCATTTAGAATGTTACCTTGCTAGAGGATTTACAAATAAGACTGTTAGGTCCACTCGGTTAAGAGATTTCTTGTCACTTACAAAATAAATAATAGTAATAAAATATATCTGCAACTTCACATCTGAAATGCTTAAGCAGACTCTATGTGCTCAAAATAATCTTGTCATAAGACTTATCTTCCTCCTTGTTGGGCTTCTCAATCTGTTTTTCAATCAGATCTCCAATCTTCTGTACTCGGTAATCACCTCTATAGTATCGCTGCTCTTCTATTTGCCCGCATACTTTGTTCATCAACTTTTCCTTATTTATAAGCAATTCCAAACCGCTTAATCTCCTTAATCACATTTCCCATGATTAATCTTAGCCATCAAATCTTCAAACTTGACTAGGTTCATTGAATCCTTCGAGCTGAAAAATGTTTTATCTTGCCTTGGAACTTGTATACCTTCCTTGGTACTTGTGCTCGGTTATGACCATTCAATCTGCGTTGTAGATCCAACTCTTGAATTTTCATTGTCATTGATCCTTAACAAAATTCTTGCACGACATTCCAATCTTTTATAAATCTCCAGCTCATTGGCATCCTTCATTTAATAATGTATTTATTCATCCAATGCATTATGTTACTACTCGGTTGATACTCGGTAAATACTGAACTTTACTTGGTAGACATTCTTTCTACTTTAACCGACATTGATAACCTTGGTATTTACCGACTAGCTCCTTGCTCGGTAAAATAGAACAGTATCAAACCTTTACTCATCCTGATGCATGAAATCTTTTCTCCTTCATATTCAGTCTTCGAATACACATATATATAAGATATCAAAATAATCAAAATAACATAATCTCATCACTATCTAACTCGGTAATAGTTGCCCATTGAATAACTTATTACTCCCCTTCATTTTCACAATCTTTCTGTGTCACTTACCAACATCTTTATACTCATCAAAACATACTTTTTAAGATATGGCAACATCATACTGAATTAGAAAATCAATTGCTTGACATCAATGACAAAATAATATTATTAAGACAGTAATCATCCTTTATCAATTATATCAACAATCTCCAACAACCTTCTCAATATCATCATACCAACAAACTTAATGTAATGCCAACACCATGTTAGTGACAAATGGTTTTGAAAAATATAGCATGACAATTACTCATGTTGTACACATGACACGTTCAAGAAGGGCAAAGACACTCTCTGTTGCTTTAAATCATAACAAAACATTTTTTCTTAACACATTTGGTAGAGGAATTGTGATTATGATAGATATGTTTGTGGTAATAATTTGTGAGACCTAAAAAAATTTGAAGAACTTTTATGGGTTGATTATTTGAGCCAATGTCCACATTTGCAATTTATGGGGGTCAATCTAACACATTTGTTGGTGTAAATAATTATTCATCTTGGATATTATTACACCTTACTTAAGTTTACTTAGGAAATGCATTTCATAGTAGTTTGGGTATGAGACACTTGGGTGTTTGTGCCACATTGGAATAGTGTGTGTAGGAGAATTTCCACCTTTTATGGTGTCGATCTTGTTATTACTCTATCATATCCACTTATTGTGGAGTGATAATTCCACTTCATGTGGAATATAATATTGTTTCTCCTACCTACCCACACCTATTTCCTACCTACCCTTGTTTCTTATTGAGCCACATGTCATGTTTGTGTGCTGACATATCCATATAGCCTTGCCTATATAAGCAGACTCATCTACATTGTTTGAACGGACAATCATTGAACATCTTGTAATGATCCAATTGATCATATTTTGCATCTTGATAGAATATAGTTTATTCCTATCATATATTTTGTCTCTCTTATTTGTGCTTTCCATTGCCTCTTGATCTTGGCAAAATCTCACAACATTAAATAGAGACAATATGGCTGAAATATTTCACCTACATTGTACCAAAATAATAATTCAAGTGCTTTACAAATGAACAATTTATTGATAGTAGTTATAGGGTTTGGTTTAAGTGCATACTTGTTCTTATGTCTTCTTGTAGACAAGAATGTTATTGAAAATATGGTTCATCATACTTTGGAATGTGGGGGTGTCTTTGTGAGGCCAAAAGACATCATAAAAATTCATAATGCATCTCTTAAGCATGGAAATTTGTCTTAGAGATATTTTCATTCCTCAAATAAATCTAATGGTAGTTGGAGTGTAGTCTGGGATTAGAGAAGAAATTTATTCCATTCAACTCATATAATAGTTCATCAATAACATATACATGGAAATTATTTTTATAGTAATTTTATTGAGATCATGAAATTCTAGGATCATTGCACCTCTAAGTTTTATTTGCATGCCTTAGATGGGTTGCATTTTAAAACATCTAATGTGTTAAATTAAGAAGGTTCCTCCACATCCAGCAGATGAATATTTTGTTTAATGTGTTTACACCCAATAGCATATTTCACATCACGATTGCAATATACCCTCTTTGTTTAACAAGAAACTATTTCCTAATGTGTTAGGTTCTTTATGGGTGGTGAGTGGGTACTTCGACTTGGGGGTGGTTTCACTAATTTCACACAAGTTTCAAAAAAAATGTTGACTTTGACTTGTGTTGATTTATAGGAATGATGAGCAAAAAATTTATCCTCAATGATTTTAGCCAATTCAAGAGCTTTTATTAGTGTGGTGGGATATGATTTTTGGTGTATGTTGTATCACTATTAAATTTAGGGATGTCTAATTTAAGTTTATATTCAATCATACCAAGATTTTGTTAGTTTCTAAAAAATATTCAATGTAATGTGAGAGTTGTCCCATATTTGAGTGTCCACTATGTTGGAATTGTATGCAGGGGGAAACTTAGCATGTATATTGGATTGAAAAGGTAACTACTAAGCCTCTAAATGTAATAAACACAATTTAAATGCAACACAATGAAGGAATACAAAATGAAATAGACAAAATGACACAAATCATGAACAAATAAACCCATGTTGACTTCAATGCACTTGGCATCCATTGTTTATAGGTATGCATGTGCAATCGTTCAAAGGCATATGGGTCATACTATTTATTGGTGATATGAGATAGATATTTTACAATATTTCACTTGGAGGCCATATAGAGATTGCCTTGGTTGAGATGAAGATTCTCAGCATTTATGATACCATAGATTGTAGAGGTACCTAATTGGTAGGACAATGAGATCACATTGGATCATTGACATGCAAATTCTTGATCGAGTCCTTAGATAGTTTGGGGAGGTTAAGGGTTTTCCCCAAGGTACAGCTTACTTTAAACGTTCTATGGAGGTTATAGATTGGGGGCCATGTATTAGCCCTCAGATATTATATGTAGAGTTTGATAGTCTTCATCTAGTTAAGTGGGCTTGGCAGTCGACAATCAAAGATGTAGGTACAACACCTCTATGGTGGGCCACATAGAGGTTGGTTCCATTGATAGATGCTTTGATCCCTATTATTGGAGGCAATGGCTGGTGAATGAGACAAGGCCAAGGGGGTGTTGGGAAAGGTGGACAAGATGGGATGACGATGGATATAAAGAGTGTAGAGGTAGATGTAGAGGTCAAGAGAGGGGGAGAGGTAGGAAAGGGAGAGGAGATGGTGATGGTGATAATAAAGGTGGTGACGGGGGATAGATTACGAGAGGAGATGGAGGCAGAGATAGAGGTCAAGTTGCAGGAGGAGATGGAGCACATGCCACAGGAGGTGATGGAGGACATGTTGCCCTGGTGATTGGACCACAACCATTAATAGGTGGAGGAGAGGAGGGTATGGGTGTCGATATTAAGCAGGTTTGAGAGACAAAGGAAGAGATCGAGGATAGTGACTCTTCCAATGATACCTCTTCATATTCTTCTAGCCCTGATAATTCAGACTCTAATGATGAGGGTGATGATACTGACATGCTTAGTAGACAAGTGGTTGATGTTGAGCTGCAAGATGTATTAGTGGGTGATGATGTCGCATAGATCCTAGATCCATAAGCTATGAGAGCTCAAATTAAGGCTTTACAAGGATATATTGTTGAGTTAGATCTATCGCTGGGAACAAAGCGAAGACACATGGTCGAGGATAGGGTAGCTTTCATGCATTAGTAGACTAAGTGGATATAGGATCATGATGCTCATATTGTAGAGGGAGATGTTGTTATTGCAAAGAGAGACTACCTTTGAGTTGAGAGATAAGGCATTGTGGCCCGAGCACAATAGGAAAATGACTCTTATCAAAAGTACTTTACTAAAAGTACAACTGGGCAGGCTATGGTTGATTGGCTATTTGAGTCTATTTTGGAGATATCCTATTGGAACTATTTATATGAGTTTGTGGTTTCAACTGGGAAGATGGCTCTAAGTTACAGGGTTGCTCGAACATAGAGTTGTTCACAGACTCAAGGACAATCTAGATCTACAACCAGCAATGGGTGTGTAATGGGACCACCACCTAGACCTCCACCACCTTCAGGGCATTTAGGGGTAGGTACTTTAGCTAGTGGTTGGGGTAGAGTTACAGATACCAAGGAAAAATGGAGCATTGGTTGGATCTCTTTCATGATAGACACTTGTATATTTGATTGAGCCTGCAGGTCATATTATTTCACACAAACATGATGACAATGTACTTTGATACCATTATATATATATATATATATATATGATGTGTATATTTGGCGATGATGGTATGTGATTTATGTGATCGTTCCTATATGATGCTTTGATCATGTGATGGATGACTTATGATATCTATGTGATGTTTGATGGACTTACCATGCTTTATGATGGATGCATGAACTCTTATGATGAGTACGCTTATGTTTCTAGGGTAAGTGCACTAAGATGAGGGATGAACAAGTTGCCAAAAAAATTTCTACCCAAATGAAGCCATTTGGCACATGCCAAATAGGGCGCTCATCATGTTTGGCATACGCCAATGGGTTTGGTATGTTGAACCTAAGGTGTGGTCATGCCAAACCTATTTGGCGAGTACCAAATTTGGCGCTATCCAAATGTCTAGCATTGAAAAATTGTCTCTCTTTCACCCTCTCTCCTAGCAAGAATATATACATGAAACATAACATTTAAGTATAAGTCACATTTCAATGTCTTTTTCCTTTCTTATACTTTAAGTTAATTTCATGTATATATTGGCAGGTTGTTTGAGAGTGGTTTCAGATCTCTAGGATTTATAATGTAGATTATAGGTTTTAGACATGTTAGCACCATCAAATTTGTTCAAATGGCCTACTTTGAAACATAATAACTCGAAGCCCGTCCATTGTCATGCAAAACCACTTAGTAGGAATGTTTATCTATCATATATGAGTGCCTATATCAGTTTGCAATCTCTCATAATCTGATTTGACAGGTTTTTGAAGCACCAAGTTTTAGGGTTTTGAGACAAGTGTGTGGTCTAAAAATTGCAAGTATTTCAAGTAGTCATTTTGAGAAGTCAATATTTCACTACCTAACATGTTTCCTATCAAACTGATTGTTCCCTACTATTTTCCTAGTAATGATGAACTCCTATGTCCATTTGCAAAACTCTAGAACCTCATTTAGTATTTCTCCCAATTCTAATCCATTCACTTTATTCAGTTTGTTGCTTACACATTGCAAAGAAGCCTTATGTAAAAATTGATATTTCACATCGAACCAATTGATCCCTGCAATTGTCTATACTAAAAGAACTTCTATGCAAATTTTTGGGACCCTAACACCTCGTTTGATATTTTTTCAAGGTCTAAACCAAACACAATTTATTCAAGCTCGTCCTTTGCCCAATGTTAAAGTTAGTCAAAAGGCATACTTTTGAAAATTAATTTATCATAACTAGATGACTTTCAAGTCAAGTGCATTGGTCCTAATGATTCTCTATATGTTAATTTACCCCTGTGCAAGATTACAAAACTTTCAGAAACACATGCCCTGGAAGCCTAATTTGAAGATTAAAATTTTGAAATCTAGGAATGAACTTGCAATTCCATTTGGTTGAAAGTTTTTTGGTACACATGGTTACACGCCTGTGTGATTTCGTGAAGATTGGAGAATTGACTGCCTCAAGCCAAAAAACATGTCGGAAAAAAAGTTTCATTTTGAAAGCAACCCACCTATTATTTTGGTCTCAAATAATTCCGATTTCGATTTCATGGTCATCTGAGTTCTTATGATATATTATTTTAATCTTTTTTCAAACGAGTGATGTAGCTGGCAGGGTCGATTTACAAAGCAGATAAAAATAAAAGTTTTGAGAAGGTTGCGGATGAGCAGGATATATACCACCATCCCGCAAGAGAACTAGGGCATTGAAGAGGCAAAATCATGGGAGAGCGGTTGAGGTGCGCTGGACGATATGCATGCAAACTGTGAAAGCATAAACATGGCATGTGAACTCTTTGCCAAAGTTTTTCAAGAAAATATTGAGTGCAATGGAGTAGTGCACGATATGCACAGAAGAAATTTGTTGAAAAACCTTTACCAAAATTTCTAGTAAATGCAAGTTGCAGGAGTATGTAATAAGAAATCACAAAAAAGGCACATGCACAGTATGCCAAATGCCACAATTAGATGTCATCTCAAGGAAGAAAATTGAATGTTTGCAGAATGTGTATAGAATAAATATCGGGTTAGATTTCAGAGTACTTTGAATCAATGAAGCACTCTAGAACACGTCCTAACATTTGGACAACCAATATTCTTGTTGCAATTATTGGCGATGCTAAATGAAACAATCTTAAACTAATGCGCATCATGTCAAATATCCGGTAACAATGAAGAGACAACCATCGAAGAATAACAAAGGGAGAATATTTGTTAGATAAAGCAGTTGGAAATGGTCTGGTGGATGGCATCGCATGGTAATATAAAGATTGCATGGTAACTATTTAATAGAAAACCTCGAAGGAACGCTCTTCGATGGAATGCAATGAATGTGGGATATGCAGAAAACGAATTTGTTGAAAAGGTTTTAGAAGCTCTGACACATATACAAACAACAGATGTAAAACCAAAATCCTCAACCTTTGCTAATATCATCTTTTGTGCATGCCAAAATTGGAACTTTAGAGCAGCATACAGACATCCATTATTGGAGTGGAATAAAATGATTGCAGGCAGTGCATAGAATGGAATTATTAAGTCTTTTAAAAGTTTAAAACAAATGTCATTCACATAAATTAAAGCCATAAAAAAAGTACGTTGAAACCATGGGAGATTTTTATGCAAAATGTGGGCTCATGTAAACAGTTATCAAATGTAGATTTTATCAGATATTATAGTGAGAAATGTTCTAGTAGACATGCAAACAAATAATGGATCACGATCCTATTTGATAGACAACCTTGATATCATTTAGAAGAATAAAATGAAATAATTATAGAATGTGCACAAGATGGGAGCCCAAGGATTTTGAATTAATGAGGACGTTCAAGCTAATTTGCAAATGATTAAAAGATATTCTTCAAAATAATTTTTCGAATTTCATTGGAAGGATATTTATTGTCAATATTTTCACCTGAAGTTGGTCTTTTTTTCATTTAGAAAAGATAATTGAAGTTGGCAAATTGGTTTATGTAGAAACATTTTCAAATTGTAGATATAAAAGAGGAAATGAAGAATTATCTAACTCATGGAAAAGAGTATTTTTCACAAATTAGATAATGAGGCAAGTAAATTGTTTTAATTGAAGGGATTATTTTTTCATTCAAGTGAATATAGAATAATTTTGTGCAGGTAATTATCAGAGCAAACTTTAGGGGTATTTATCTTCAACCGCATTGGAGGTGAATAATAAAGCGGAAATTATTCGGATGAGGAGGCATAATGTTGTGTATTAAATATTTTCACTTAAAAGTGAATTGGTTTCATATAAAGGTGAAATATAAGGTGCAACACATTATTATCACTTAGGGAATAGACACTTTTGAGAGATGTAATATAAAAGAGGGATTATTTTTATGGGAAAGAAAAAGAAAGGAAGATCAAAACAATAAAATAAAGTAATTATTTTCTATTACAAGTGAGAGAAAATAAAACAAGTCATTTTGGTTGCATTATAAAGTGATTAGTTATAATATGTCTTTTGGTTTTTGGGAGGGTAAGTGCTCCCTTAAACCTATAAAAGGGAAATTAGGACCAATGGGGGGGGAGGGTGGAGAATAGAATAGAAAACAATATAATAATATTTTTTATAACATGGTATTTTACACTTTTAGGGCTTTTGAAGATAACATAAAAAAAATATCTTGTTCTAATGATGTCTTCAATTGTTCATTGATTTTAATGTAAAAATGTCATTTAATCATCTCCATATTTATGTCTTTCTAGTCATATAAAGCAGTGTATCAAGGATGTGTCTGATTTCTCAATGCAGCTTAATGTATTTGTGTATCCTATTTGGTGGGTCTTTTCAAGGAAGAGTTAAATTCTATTGAATAGATATAGTGATTTGAATGAATAAATTGAATCAGTGAGTAGGGTTATATGATCAATATTCTTGCACATTTATGCAAGGCATAAACAGGTGTAGTGCCGAGTAGTTAGAATTATAAACACTAGATGAACAATATATTCTTATGACTCTATCACCCGAGATCAGACACTGATCAAATTTTGTATCAAAACCAATCAAATTATCATATATTTTATTTGCAATTGTAGAGATAGGAGTAGAGGTTAGTTTTTATATAATTATCTATTTCAGATGTTCATGCCATTCTGAAGTAGAGGTTGATTGAAAGTTTTATAGAAAGTTATAATATGCTTAATCATCAAAAGGGTACACCCGCCTTGGTATAGCAAAACTAGAAGTGCAAGAGAAATTAATTCTTGTCAAAGTTGATTCTCATTCATTGGCCAAATTCAATGCTGAACCTAATCATAAAGCTTGGCATACTTTTAGGGTTTGAAAAGCTGCATTTTTTTGAACAAACAAGATGATTGTTTGATTTTTCATACAATCAATTTTTAGTAATCAACATGTTGCTACCAACATTCTCTCACTCTCTCTATGCCACTATCTTTATCTCCCCCAAACTCTAAACCTATAGATCTCTCTCTATCACTCTTCATCTATCCCATTTCTACCTCTATCTCACTCTTTCCTCTCAACCCCAAAATATAACCCTCTCTCTCTCTCTCTCTCTCTCTCTCTCTCTCTCTCTCTCTCTCTCTCTATTACTCTAGGTCTTCCCCACATTCTCTCCCTTTGTACCTCACCCTCATTCCTTGCCCCCATCTCTATCCTTTCCTCCCTTCCTTTATCTTCTTCTCTCTTCCTCTCTATCAATTCTCTCAATCACTACATCTCCCTTGTACCCTCTATCTATCCCCATCTCTCGGTCTCTCCTTCCCTCTATCTTTGCTTCTCTACCTCTCCATTCTTGTCTCGTTAGCCACCTCTCTCCCCATCTATCTCTCTCACCTCTATCTTTCCCCTAAGTCTCTCACCCCTTTCTACCCAGCCTCTAGGTCTCTTCCCTCTCTATTTATTTACCTCCCTTTCCATCTCTCTCCCTATCTCCTTACCCTTGTTTCTCTCTTTGTGAACTTCTCTCCCCCTCACCTCTCTACATCCCCCCTCTCTAGGTCCCTCCTACCCTCTCTCCTTCTCTACCTTGCCTTCCCTCCTTACCCCTATCTCTATTCCCACCTCCTTTCCTCTCTCTTCCCCCTCCCTCTCTATGTTTCCCCATCCCTACGTCTCTCCTTCCCTCCATATATACCTCTCTCTACCTCTCTATCCCTATCTCATTACCCACCTCTCTCCCACTCTATCTCTTTTCCTAGGTCTCTCAACCCTCTCTCCCTAGGCTCTAGGTCTCTCACCTCTAGACAAAGAGAAAGAGAGGGGGGTTGATGGGAAGAGAGGGAGAGACTAGACAAAGAAAGAGATGAAAAAATAGGGATAGAACAAAGAGACATAGAGAGAAAGTGAGAGATGGAGAAAGGGAGGGGTTGATGGAAAGAAAGGGAGATACCAAAGAGAGAGAGAGAGAGAGAGAGAGAGAGAGAGAGAGAGAGAGAGAGAGAGAGAGAGAGAGAGAGAGAGAGAGAGAGAGAGAGAGAGAGAGAGATCTCCATTTTAAATTAAGAGCCCAGGTGAGAGAGATGGAGTAAGGTAAGGGTTGAGGGAAATATATGGAGATACCTCTGTGTGTGTGTGTGTGTGTGTGTGTGTGAGAGAGAGAGAGAGAGAGAGAGAGAGAGGGGAGGAAGGTAGGCGTCGAGGGAAAGAGAGGGAGAGACTTGAGAGAAAGAGAGAGACCTACCTTCCTCCCTCCCTCTCTTACTTGGGCACTCTTTCTCTCAACCCCACCCTTCCTCCCTCCCTCTTTCACTTGCGCTCTCTCTCTCAACCCCTCCCTTCCTCTCTCCCTCTCACTCACATGGGCTATCTCTTACACACACAAAAACCCTCCCTCCCTCCCTCCTCCCCCTCTCTCTTTGGTCTCTTACTCTCTTTTCATCCCTTCATCTCTCTCACTCAGGATATCTTTATCTCTCTTTGTCTCTCATTCCCTCTTTATCTCATAGTTCTCTCTCTTTCCCTACCTCCCTCTCTATCATGGGAACTCTCTCTCAAGTCTCTCCTTTCTTTCTCTCTCTCCATCCCTCCCTTTCTCTCTCTCTCTCAACCCCTACCTTCCTCCCACCCTCTTTCTCTCTCTCTTTCCCTCTCTCCCTCTCTCTATCTTGGGAACTCTCTCTCTCTAAAGTCTCTCCCTCTCTCTATGAAGGGATTGGGAGAGAGATTCCATAAGTGAGAGAGAGGGAGGGAGGGAAAGAGAGATATCTTGAGTGAGAGGGAGGAAGGGATGGAAAGAGAGGGATTGACCATAGAGAGAAGAGCCCAAGAGAGAGGGAGGAGGGGATGGAAAGAGAGGGAGAGATTAGAGGGAGAGAGAGACCAAGTGAAAGAGAAGGGGGAGGTAGGGAGGGGTTTATGCATAGAGGGGGGAGTCAAAGTGAGAGATATGGAGGGAGGAAGGTAAATGGGCCTTTTATACTCACCTACATGCAGGTTTCACAGATGTGAAACCTCTCTTGAAAAGAGCAAGGATTAAGAAAGTCGTGCTCCCCAAAGTCCTGTTAGTTGGGTCACAACAATGCTTGTGTAACTTAGGGTCTATGTGAATTGTTCATCAAGGCGGTATTACTGGTTGCATACAGTGCTTACACGGATCACTTAGAAATAAAACTCAAAAGATGTAAGTGTGAGAGAAAGGAAGATAACCACACAAGATTGTTGAATTAAAGAGAGTAAATTCCAATAGTTAGATATTATCAATAACAATTCGAATAGCATCACATAGGATTTATTTTTGCATACAAGACCTATGATCTCATGTGCATGCAGAGCTAGTTAAGTAATCTCAGATACATAACAATAGAATGCATAACACATAGAACATTCATGCTATCCAAATTAAGAGAAGATATCATAATAAGGAAAATACTAACTCAATTCAACATCAGTCATGGAACATGCGATCCAAAACAACAACTTGTGTTGATTATTCATGAAAGAATAAGTGTAACAACTAGCATTAGTACTAAAGAAGTTCAACAAAGTCTAAAACTAAATGCTAGAAATGGAAGAAATCCTAACCTCTGGCCTCAAATCATCAATTTTTTGGACCCCTCAAATGGCCTAATTCATTACATTTATAGCGAAGTACCTCCTGCTTTTCAAGAGCAAAATGTTCTTATTACCTAGTTTCAAAATGGTGGGAGTCGTAGTCAACATGCAAGTCACTGCCTATGAACTCCATTTAACTACTACTAAACTAGCATCATCAAAAGATGCCTCCCATCTATCGTTTCTCTACAATCCCAATGTGTACAATATCTCTTGTGGGTGGTGATGGCACATGACAGGTGTAGTGGGAACACTGCGAGTGGAGTACAGTGACCTCTTCAGGGCGACACCTCCTTGCATATACATCTGCTTGTTAACTACCTGTTTGTGTTATGTTCATCTTGTAGTTTTGGTAGTTGTCGATGAAACATTCCATGGAAGCAGCAGGTGGGTCAACAATATATTGCATTCTAAATCTAGACACTCTGAGTAGCTCCTTTATACTTTCTAGCCTATTGACCATTTCATCCATTACTGCCTCAAATCACTGACACTAGAATACCACATACATGTATCTATTCATTATTTCTACATTTAATTCAGAAGTGGTTGTGAAGTGATCAGTGGTATAGGAATCCCATCTACTAAGTATAGTTTCTTGATGCAATACTCCATCTTGCTTGAGGCTATACCCATGTTTTCCTCACAGTTTGATAAAAAATTGCTCATACTATTCAAGCATATTGAAGAGTAGGGCATGTTCTTTAAGAACCTTAATGCAACACTGCTCCATCATTTCCATCTTCAAGTCAAGAATATCTATATATGTCTGCAGGCTAGCTATGGTATCTCATGCCCACAAATCTTGCTTTGTGATTACCTCTTCTCCTAGTTCTTGGATTTTCTTAAGTATCTTATGTTGCTTTGAAAACTTAAGGAGTTGTTGCTCCCACTATGCAGAATAGTAAATAAGAAAATTTTCATTGAAATGAGCTTCTTCAAATACCTCCATTGCATCTTGCAAGAACATCTTGATTTTACTCAACTAATCTTGAGCCCATGTTTTGACCGTTGTTGCCACTTTTCTCATCTCATATAATGCTTTTATATCACTTTGTGGGACAAATGAAGTAGATGGGAAGGTTTCATCTATCCTAGAATCTAGTGGCTTACCTATCTCCATGATCAATTATTTATATTTCCTCAATTGTGTTTTGGCTTCTGCTTTGGTCTTATGTTCTTTCTCCATCCCGGTTTGAACAGTAGAAGTCCCATCAACTAAAGTAGCGATCTCTCCCCACTTGGTCTATTTACCCAAATTAAACTCTGACATGATATTTTGGGGTGGCTTGAGGTTTCCCTTCAGCATCTGGTACAAGAGCTACTATACTTGTGATTATGTCTCCTGAGCTAGTTCTAGAAAGATGATGGATAGTTTTAGCCTTCTTGGCTCTCCATGGAGACTCAGTAATCGCTTGCTGTAAAGTGATGCTTGGGAAGATGACTTTCTCCTTTATCTTAAATATGAAATTTAACCATTGGAGCATACTGTCATTTTTCTCCTCTCCCTGTATCGTTACTTTTGTGGTGACCCTGTGTGCCTCTACATGTTGCTCCTGCTCCTGATCTCATCGTTGTTCATCATGTTGTTGTGCAGGATCTTCTTATTGCATAGGGATTTGAGAAACCCATTGAGCTAGTTTAGCTTGCAGTACCTATTCATGAGTCATCTATTGTTTCTAAACTAGTTCCTCTAGCTTCTCACTTACTTCTTCCTCAAACACCTTTTCTGTTTCATCCATTTGTTTATGTCCATTTCCTTCCAATAGTTTGAGTAATATCTCTTGGTCTTGAGTGAGGACCATCCTTTCATCTTGCTCTTCCTGTGCTTCTTCCTCCATCATTTGCACTTGCACCTCCATAGGTTGTACCTGAATTTTAGGGCCCTCTTGGGCCTTAGGTGTTGTATGAATCTGTTTAACAGTGAAATGACTTTTCTTTATCTCACCTTTCATTTTTCGTGCAATCACTGCAATGGGTTCACCTTGGTTAGATTCAATTTCATTATCATGAATAATTACCTGGTCTTGTGTTGGAACAGGAGCAGGTGTTTGTATCTGTGTCATAGGAGGAACTTTCTCTTAAGTGGCTTCAACATGCGAAGTACCCTCTCCTGGTATGATCCCGATAGTTGGAACAATAGGATGGATGGAAGCTTGAGGAATTGCTTTTAACCCAGTAGTTATCCCATGTCCGGTAGTTGCCTTAAGTAATTGAGACTTTCATTTTTGCATCCAGTTGCCTTTAGAGCTCTTGATTCTCAATCATTTGAGCAATGGTTTCAGGATCAACATGAACATTCTTTCTAGATTCTGATCAAGTCTCCTTGTTTACTCTGGATTGAGGATTGTCGGTAGCTTTAACTTTCTTCTTTTCTTTTGTGATGCTTGGCCAAATAATCGAACCCAACCACCAGGTTGTTCTTTCTACCACCTTTTCTGAAACTGTATCCACATCAACATTTTCCTTATCTGACCACCAAATAGGACAGAGTGCTCTCTTATCAATCCCTTTTTCCTTGTATACTAGATCCAATATTTCTCCATCATCTCTAATCCTTGGGGATGTTGGTTTCTATATTAAAATTCTTGATTTGAGGAACTATCAATCTGTGATGCCTCCTCTCCCAAGCCTCAAAAATGTCTTACATGTCAGCCCAAATGTCCTCCAAATCTAGCTAGTGACCTGGATATGAAAGAGGCATCATTTGTTTTAGTTTTCCTCAAGGATCATATCTATCTCTTGCATAATCAAACTCCTTCAAGCTGAGGTCCTGCAAGTCTTGTTTGGATGCCTTAGTTGCTTGCAGATTTTGACATGTATAATATTCTAGTGAGATAGGGAATGTGACCCCAGTTTTATGTTTAAGGGTCAAAAGTTATTGCAATCCTACAATATGCCTGGTATACTCAAGAATGATTATTTTGTTGCTACATAATCTGGGAAGGAGGAACGACCTTCCAATGAAACCACTTACTCTAATTTAAGTAGAGTGTTGGTTTTGAAGGAACCAACAACCCCACTCTTTGACCATTTTCATAACCTCTGGTGAAATTTTGTACCCTACATCACCTGTCATTTATTATTTTCAAGTGAAACTTAGCTTGTGTGATGGGGATTTGAGTGTAATTTTCCCACACCCTTTTCTGTCTTGCCTCTTCTCTAGTTGACCTTCTTTATTTAGACTAGGATATTTGCTAGCTCATGCCACTACCCATATAATATAAGAAGTCATACATAACTTCTTTGTTTGCAATAGTGTGGTCAAATAGTCATGGATATTATTAGAAATAATTTGTGCCCAATCAAAATACTCCTTCCCTATCAAAATTGCATGCATATAATGTAACATCTGAAGATGGAAATGTTTGCAGTCTGGCATACCAAAAGCATGACTTAGCATGATTACTAAATCTTTCGGTGCATCTTTAAAGTCTTCTCTTAGAATGTTTGTTGACTTAAGGCCTGTTTTTCTAGGTTCCTCCAGCCAAGTCTCATTGATGTGGCGCTTATAATTTGAGGCATTATTCTTAAATATGTAGGTTGCCTCCTCTTTTGTGGTTTGGTGTACCTCATACATTTCTAGAATGTTGAATGTCATACCAATCATCTCAGGAGAGAGATTTTTTATTAAATTACTAGTCGTATATACACACTTCCTAGTCTCTTGATTATAATATTGAGCTATGGTGAGGATCATCTCAAGAGATTGTATGGCTTGGTGGAAGATTGTGGCTTCAACCAGTCCGGATCTTTTGATCTGTCGGTATGGTGCATCTAGTTTAGTTTGTGCCACTTCCTTTCTGATATCCTGTATCTCGATGAGACCTATGTCAGTATATGTCACCCATTGTACCTCATTATCAAGTTTAGATACTAAGGTTTGACCATGGTATTGATACTTCATTGTGGGAGGATATTTCTCCAACTTTATCTCTTCTAGACTCTTCTTTTGGGCTGATGTAGATGGTTCCATAAGCTTGCCTCAACCTGAAACAAAATATATTTAATCAGCTACATGATATTTGACAAAGTATGAGAGACTTTGGAACTTTGGGGTTCTAATGTCTCGAGTTTTAAAACATGGGAACAAACTTCAGGGTTTCGAGATTCCAAAACCTCTAAATGGGATAAGGCACCCAAAAGATCATTTCAGAACTTCGGGCTTCCGGGGTGAAGAAAACTTCAAAATTTTGGATTTCGAGACTTTGAAACCCGAAGTGCTAAGGAGCTCATACATCTCTCAAAATAGCTTCTGAGATTCCCAGGTTTTGGGATCCCAAGGTGTGTAATTCACGGGATAACAAGTTTTGGGATTCTGGGGTCCCATAATCTCAAAATGTTCATAATAGCTTCTTAAGATGGTTTTCAAGATTATGGGATCCCGAAGAGGTTCAATCAGTAACGCAAGGATGCTCGGGATTATGGAATCTCAAAGAGATTTAGCCGGGACCAAGAGGGACTTTGGAATTAGGTCGAAGGGAGTTCTAGGACCTCAGGGGTATGAGATCCCGAAACAACAAAACAAGGCCACCTAACCCTAAGGATCAATAAAACATCAAATTTATTGAAATAAAATCTATCATAAAACCCTAAACTGAGAAAGCAGGAAACACACAAAGCGAAAGAAAAAATAAAAACAAAGAAACGAAAGACCAACTTGGAAAAGAAAGGATGATGGAACATGCACACCGCAGGAAGCTAGATCGCCAAAGGAGAGAAAAGGAGTTCAAAATAGTTGAGTGTGCAAGTGAGCTGAAATGACCCATCTAGCAGTATTTATACCCCCCCTCGGGCAACCGTACAACCCCCTTTAATGCAAACGACCTCGAGGTTTCAGAATCCCAAAACTCCAAAGTCGGACAAAACAAAACACAGAGAAGCTCGAGATTTTGGGATTCCAGGATCTAAAGGCTCTAGAAAACAAATAGAACACCACCTCAAGGCTTTAGGATTTCGAGGTTCCCAGGTGAAGAAAAAAACAAAGAGAGCCCTGAATCTCAAGATTCTGGAATCCGGGGCTCAAAACAGAAAAAAATGAACAAACTTTGGGATTTCGGGATTTTGGAATTCTGAAGTCGGACCAAGAAAACAAGAAGAACCTAGGATTTAAAAATTCTAAAATTCCAGAGCTTCAAAGCAAAGAAAAAAATAGGCCAAACAAGACTTCGAAATTTCAGGATCTCAAGGTCTTGAGAAACAAAATGAAAAGACAAACTGAGGCTTCGAGACTCTGGGAAACCAGAGTTTCGAAGAACAACATAGAAATAAGGAAAAGGTCTTTGGGGTCTGAGATCCCAAAGCAAGGTGGAAAAGGAAACAAAACAACCCATGGTTTCAGAAACTCAAAATCCCGAAGGAGCAAAACAAAACAAAAATGAAAGTAGAAAGCAACAACAAATGAAATAAAAGAAAAAAGGGGGGGACCCACATTTCAAAGGCCAAAATGGAGGGTATGAGTATGCAGAGCATAATAGTAAGGGTTGAGAGAGAGAGAGAGAGGAAATGCAAGGAAAGAGAGGGAGATACCTATTGTCACAAGGATTGCACCCTGAGTGTTATGTTTACAACTCAATAATCTTGTGAAACATGGGATGACTTCTAGGCATGTGGTTGCCTATAACAAAAATAAACCTCCAGATGAAGGGTTGGTTGTTAGACGCAATGCACCACTAAGAGGGGGAGGGGGTGAATCAATGGTTCTCAAATCTCTTTTCTTTTTGCAATCCTATGGGAGCATACCAGTTGATAGATTTAACTCAATGCAGACTTACGGGTCATAGAGGAGACTATCTTAAATGCAAACACACTCACAAGGAGACATCACATAACACCAACATGTATGAGGAAAACCCAAGATGAGAAAAACCTCGGTGAGCAATGTTGTTGGAGTCTACTGCTCCAATCCAACCTCACAATAAACACAGTTACAAAGTTTAGGGCACCAACCCAAGGAGTACCAACCCCTACCTGATTTATGGGCTACAACCCAAAGGAGCACCAACCCCTGACTTTAGGGCACCAACCCAAGGAGCTACAACCCCTGTACCAAGCTACAACTCAGTGTTCACAAAGTAAACATCAAATACATAAGTGGTTATCTTGTTACAAGTGAATCTTGCAACCATTATATATATCTTACCCTATCGGTGTGATACCATCTCTGCTTCACCAACTCACTTCTTTGTTGCTCTTCACCTCCTGCTTCTCTGCTGGTAGGACTTACCAGTTTATCTCTCTTCTGTACTGCTCTCAGTGAATTTCCTCTTCACTGCTCTGCTTTTCATCGATTCTTCTCTCTATCGGTTCTCTGTGTATCTTCTCTACAACCTCCTTCACTTCTGCACTGTCAGTATGAACACTACCGGTTCTTTTCTCCAACCGGTTGAATGCTTCAACCAGGTTCTCTCTCACTTCTACTCTCTTTGTAGATGCTTCTTGATCACTTGGCTAATTTTCTCTTACTTGCAGAAGCTTTCAACTTCGCAATCACACAATATTCTATTCTTTAGCAACACCAAACATTCTCTTCTGCCACATACTTATAGACCGATTTTCCCTCCAAAAACCAATTCAAAATCTAGGTGGTTAGGGTTTACTCACCATCCTCGATGCAAACCAAATCCAATCATATCTTGCATGATCTGATCTTTCTGACATCTGATTGCACAACTCCGCCATATTCGCATCTCCTGGATCATGCCTTCCATCTGTGGTGACTTGCTTTTTACCCTAATGGCTGATCTCTTGGTCAATCACAAAAGATTTGTTGTGTTGTTTCCTCTGTCGCCTCAATCTTCTCAATCACTCTAGGTTGACTCGTAGTTGTCTTCCAGACTTCAAGCCACAAACCCCTGCAATCGCTCTGCAACAAGTCCCGTGATTTGTGTGACCTTTCATTAAAGCCAACCAACCTTGCAACAACCTTGTCAATGTACATTCCATCTTTATCCAAACACAGGTTTGCCACATTAACTCCATGTGGCATCCATATCCACTAGTTGCCAGCTTGGCACTTCATGTTGGTCCAAATGGGATCACCAACCATCCACTCAACCGGTTCCTTTTTCTACCGATTTGCTAAACCTACTGGTATCATACACTATACCAGTAACCTCATCATGTCTGCATCCTGCTGAACTGTGGGTGGAACACCTTGACCGCTCGTCAGACATGTATTGCTTTAAGCAAGCTCATTTTCTCATTACCCCAAGGTGGAGAGTCATCTTCATCTACACCTTGCTCATATTACCGATGGGATAACATACCGATTATCACGCTTGATGACACCAGTCATCAACCTTTGCTAGACTCCTTCATCAGTCAGACGATTCTCCTCTGACTGTATTTGCTCAGCCAGTTTGCTTGAATGATAAACATATCACTCTTCTTCAGCATGCCTTCTCTGTCAGTCCAGTGCATAAACCTGATCTCATGTACTTAAGACATTCCATCAATTCACTAGTGGATCTAGTGTGATCCTTCAAGTCCTTACTTTTGCCTCTTCACTCTTATCTCACCAAACTATAGTGTCTCAATGCATATAAGAGATAAGCTCCACTTACTTGGTGGAGTAACACCTTGTAATTTGCTCATGTGAGTTCCCTATTTGTGCAACATATCTTAAAACAGGCACATGTGATCCGGTGTGGACACACTCACTGTTTAGTCATTGCTTCTCTTGATGACTGTATCTTCATCCCATGGGAGTCCTGCTGTTTTGCAACCTCACAACATACCAGTTCATTCTGCTCTTCTAGTGTTGATGTGATTTAGGTAACATTTTGCCTCTTCATCACAAACAACCACTCAAACACCTTGCCCATTGTCAACACTTCTCTTAACAGTTGACAAATTCTACTTACTTTATCGGTGTTCTTGCAACACAAGGTGATATCCAAGATATCACATCCTGTACTCCTCCATGGTAGTGTTGCACACACATATCTACTACCGGTGATCATCCCATACCAGTTGACATCAATGACAACACAATGCAAACACTGGCTCCCTTTAAAAACACCTCCTAGAACTATTAACTTAGTCAGAAAAGGGATAGGAAGATTGTTGGCAAATGTTGTCATTGACGTCAAATAGGTCAAGCAGTTACATGTTGTAGAAAAATTAATATGCACAAAATAATTAATTTTATGGGACGCAGAAGTGAAAATGGCTTAGGTTCATGCTCCACATGGACCTCACAATGTGTTGGATCCATCAATTTTATGTTACAAATTGAAAAATGTACAAATCCTTATGTTTGTCAGTTTTCACCATTTATCTGTTCAAATTTGTGGTAGACCCTGCTCCTTGTGATTCAGTGAAAATGTTACCCAATGGATGGGTTTCACCATTTCGTAGCCAATATTTTATGTTGACCTAACTCTTGTGCGAAATTGTGAAATTATACTATGACTATCGGTCCCACCTTTATGTTTTCTATGTGCCAGAAGTTGGTTGACTGGTTTGGGTTGAGTTGGTTGCATGTGGGTCCCTTTCCTATATTCGTTCAAAGTGTTTTTTTGCCATTTCATGGTCAAAAGTTTGTTTGACTCTTGAACCCTTGCGAAACAAAAAAAATGATGTGTTGACTATATGTGGGCCCTCATCATTTAAGCACTTAAAGGTTTTCACCATTTCATGGCTAAACGGTTCAAAAGGTGTTTGCGGCTCGTGAAATCGTGAAAACAATAACGTGACCGTAGAGTAAACAAAAGATGTTGCGGTGAGGTTTTAATGGTCATTTTTCACCATTTCTTGATGGTGACCACCAAAGAGAGTTAACTGCCTATGAAACAGAGATATATGCTTAGTGTTTTCATTGGGTCATGGGTCAAACCTTTCACTTGACCCGACTCGATGTGAAATTGTGAAAGGCTTAAGGCTTTCACCATTTCGCAGAGATTACTACTAAAGGGATTTAGCCACCAGAGATTCAACGAAGGGTTTTAGGTAAAACCCTACTTATGGGTTCCAAATGTTGGAGGTGATTTTAATGCTACATTTGCATGCTGATAGACACATAGGTCTACATGGGTGTTGGCCAAGTTTGACCAGTGATTTGGACGTCAAATATGAAGACATGTGGCTACCTGGTGGTCTAGAGGAAATTTGATATGAAGAAGTCGGTGTTCTTGATGCGTTTAAATGAGTTGGTTGTCAATCCAATTAGACCAAGTCAACAAAGGATGGAGAATTTATTAATGGTGTCCATGTTGTAGACTGTTGAGTGGCTTGAGATGATCAACAAAGAGAATATTAGATCTTACGAGCATATGAGGATTACTAATTTTAATAATCTGAGTACGAAGAATGATTTAGAAATAGGTAGGATGCATTTAACATGAGTGGCTAATCTGAGAACACTTTCAAGACAGAGAATAAAATATCAGCATTGAAGATCTCCAAGATGACAGAAAAATGAATAAATATTTGAATTATGTTTTGGAGGGAAAATCTTATGCATACAAAGATGACTGAGTGAAGAGGTGGTTGATGAGATTTGCTAGTGGTAGCTGAAGTTGCTGAGTTGGTAGAGGTAGCTAAGTTTATGGTGATAAAAAATAGATAAGTGAATTTAGATTGTGTGTGTATTGTTGAAGATGAGATATAGCACAGTAGAGAGTGCATGTAGCTGTGTGTGTGTGTGTGTGTGTGTGTGTGTGTGTGTGTGTGTGTGTGTGTGTGTGTGTGTGAGAGAGAGAGAGAGAGAGAGAGAGAGAGAGAGAGAGAGAGAGAGAGAGAGAGAGAATCAAGTGAAGGTAAAGGACTAAACATAGGATAAAGTCTGAAGGCATAAACCATACATCAGAGAGGCAGATTAAGTAACTATAATTCATTTAGATTGTAAGGGTTACAAAACACATTTGTAAAAAGGAGTTTATCATATTGTAAAATAATTGTATCATTGTATTTATCTGAGTGGGTTCTCAGAGAAGGGGTTGGTTTTACTTTGGGTAGGTGCCCATAAACTTCAGGGGTGTGTGCCCAAAAGTATTATTATCAAACATTTCATTGTGAGGCTGGATTGGAGCAGTAGACTCCAACAACTATTCTCACTGAGGTTTTTCCCATATTGGGTTTTCTCGTAAATATTTGTGTTATGTGATTTTCTTTCATGTGTGTGTATGCTCTTAATCTATTTGGATTATCATTTGTGTTTGGACACTTTGATTTGAAATTTTAAAATATCACTGATTCAACCCCCCTCTCAATGATCACTTGTGTTCTTCAATTGGTATCAGAGCCCTAGGTTCCCTTATAGAAAAGATTTCTCCAACTTGGGTAGGTCCTGTTTAGTGATCACTATGGCCAGAAATGAGCCCACCTCTACTAAGGTCCCCATATTTGATGGCACCAACTATGCTTTGTGGAGTAGAAGGTGGAGACATGTCTTCTCCTGGATATGATGTTTGGATGTTTGTCAAAAATGGATATACAGTTCCAGTCACTCCTACTACTGATCTTGATGCTAAGAAGGAATATGAGCACAATGCCAAAGCAAAGCATGCCATCCTTAGTGGACTATCAAACATAAATTTTGTCAAATTCATTTATTACACATGAGTCAAATAAACATGGGATAAGCTGCAACAAATATATGAAGAAGACATTAAGGTGAAGGAGGCCAAACTTCAAAATCTTAGACCACAATTTGAAGGTCTGAAAATGAAGGAGGAAGAGAAGATAGTTGATTATCTATAAAGATTAGATGAAACTATCAATGCTATTAGAGGTCTTGGAGAAGACACTTCAGATGAAAACATAGTCAAAAAGGTGCTAAGATCACTCACATCTAAGTATGACACTAAAGTGTCAGTTCTTAAAGAAGTCAAAGACTTAAAGACCTTCTAGATGGATGAATTATTTGGCTCCCTATTAGCTTATGAGATGAGAACAGTAAGTGGTGAAACTTCAAAGAGAGACGTTACCTTCAATACTACCAAGAAAGGAAAGGAGGTAGATACTAGCGCAAAATAAGATGACTCAGACATTGCCGAAGCCAACTTTGTTAGAAATCTTAAGAAAGGCTCAGGGAAATACAAAGGTAAACTTCCATTCAAATGCTTCAATTATGGTAAGATTGGACATTTTGCTACTAAATGTCCATATGGAGAAAAGGGAGATGATGAGAACCGAAATGTAAAGAGCTTTGGTAAAGGAAAGGTGAAGAAATCTTTTAAACCAAGGAGAAGAAATTTTTGAAGAGAGAGCAAACCCTACACAATGAAAAGTGATGCCAATGATAAAGAAAATGTATCTAATGAGTGTTGTAGTGAGGATGAAAGAGAAGTAAACCTATTTATGTCACAAGAGGAATTGGATAAATAACATATGACTAGTGATGATGAAGAGGAAGTTGAATTTGAGGTAGATCAAAGGTGAACTCTTGAGTGCACTTGAAGAAATCAAAAAAGTAAGGAAATAATACAAAATGTATAGGAATGTTGCTGTTGAGGAACAAAACTGATTGAATAAGTGTCTTGAGAGGTCTGAGTAAAACATTACAGATCTAAGAACACAATTGGAGGAAGCCAAGAGAATGTTTGATGTGACAAAATCAGATTTGGAGGATAAATAAAAGGAATGTCAAAAGTTGGAACAAGAAATTGTGAGTCTTAGAAAAGAGCTTGAGAAATGCAATGATGAGCTCAAGGTGAGAATAAATTATGAGGGTAGCACCAATGCATTGGATAAGATGTTGAACAAGCAAAAGCACTCCAAGGATACCGAAGGTGTTGGATATGATTTCGGTCAATGTTCTACAAGTAAGGACTCATCAAGCAAAGAAATACACTTTACCTCTTCAAGTGAAAATGGTAAAGGACAAACTTTCATTGTCAGCAAGCCCACTAAGAAGAAGACATGTGTTGCTACTACAAAGAGAAAACATTATGATCCAAAAGGAAAAGCCAAAATGGATGATAGAGTCTTCTTAATGGTCAAGGATACAAGGAAGAGCTCAAGAAGACCGAGTTATGCTGCTCCAAGGAGACCAATGAGAAACAACTTCAACAATGATTGGTATGTACCTCAATTACATGGATACTATTACAAATGCAATACTTATAGCTATAGAATTGTAGAATGTAGGCTTATGAGTAGGTTCCCTCCTAATTATGAAAGTAAAAATTCCTTTGCTTCTCTTAGAAATGTAAATGTCATTTTTTATCATTGCAACGGTGTTGGTCATAGAAGTTATGAATGTGGGAGATATAGATTTCAATCCTATGAAAACCCCTCAAGTTCATCATTCAATAGGAATGTCAAATGTTATCATTATAAAAAATTTGGTCATTTATAGCAAAACATTGTAAACTTAGAGCGGCTAAGAAAAAGAAGAAAATGTCAAACTTGAAACCAAAATTCAATTTAGATTAGAAAACAACAGTAAAGAAAAAGAAAGAAACAAACCAAGTCTGCATAGAAAGAGAAAAAGATAAGAATGGGTCAAGTTTGATTGTCCAAACTGCCCTACATGTAGAAAGAAATAACTTATGGGTAGTACATAGTGGTTGCTCCAATGACATGACCGGTGACAAGACAAAGTTCATTAAGCTTGAAGATTGGAATGGAGGTTAAATGAGGTTTGGAGACAACTCTTCAATCAAAATAAAAGGCAAGAGTACACTAAACATAAATGGCATATTAAAATCTCATGATGCATATTATGTGGAAGGTCTAAAAAATAATCTGTTGAGTGTAAGTCAAATGTGCGACAAAGGATACAAGTTTACATATGACTCAAAAGGGTGTGAGATCAAAAAAGAAAGCAATGGCAAATTAGTTGCTAAAGGTAAATGGATGGATGAAAATGTATACAACTTGAAGGATTGCTTTGAATCTCAATGCATGATGAGTCAAGTTGATAAAAGTTGGTTGTGGCATAGAAGGTTAGGACACATTAACTTTGACAATCTTGTCAAGGTGAGTAAGAAAGGTTATGTAAGGTATATAGCTCAGATTATTGAGCTAGCTAACACCATATGTGATGAATGTCAAAGAGACAAGTACACTAAGGTAAGCTTCAAGACGAAAGAGTACTCTACTTCAAGACCTTTGGAACTTGTATATATGGAATTGTGTGCTCCAACAAGAACAAAAGCACTCAATGGTGAGAAATATTTTATGTTGCTCATTGATGATTTCTCAAGGATGACATGGGTCACCTTTCTTCAAGACAAGTCACAAGCCTTTGAAAGATTCAAAATTTTTAGAAAAGTGGTTGAAAAGGAAAGTGCATACAAACTGAAATGTTTGAGATTAAACCAAGGGGGAGAATTCACATTGAATGAATTTGAAGACTATTATGAAAGGCATGGAATTAGAAGACAATGTTCAAGTCCTAGAACACCACAACAAAATGGTGTTGTTGAAAGGAAAAATAGGACAGTCAAGGAGATGGCTAGAACTATGTTAAATGAATCAAATCTGCCTTATGTATATTAGAAGGAACTAGTACATACAACAATATACACATTAAACATAGTGCAGCTAAGGGTAAGCAACATGACCCCATACGAATCATGGTATGACAAGAAGCCCTCAATAAAGTATTCCAAGGTGTTCAATAGTAAATTATCTTTTATTAAAAGGGATGAGGATGGTTTGGGCAGTTTTGAGTCTAGATGTGTTGAGGGTATTTTATTGGGGTACTCAACTCACAACAAGGCTTACAAATGTTTTAATAAGAGGCTGAAGAAAGTGATTGAAAGTATACATATGAGAGTGGATGAAGATTTGTACAAATGAATGAAAAACACAATAAATCAAATTGCAGAACCAGTAGAAGATGAAGAGCAATCTGAAAATGAAGACAAAGTTCCTAGCAAGGGAGCCAACAAGAATGTACAAAACAACCACCTTGAAGATTAGATTATTGGCAATAAAAATGAAGGTGTACAAACTAGAAGAAGACATGCAAGAAATAATGAACAAGTGAATTTCTATCTTATGAATGAAATGGAGCCAAGAAATTAGAGTGAGGCCAACAAGAGTGAAAAATGGATGAAAGCAATGGAGGAAGAGTTGCAGTTTCTAAGCCAACTGATAAAAATGTTATTGGGACAAAATGGGCCTATAGGAACAAAATGAATGAAGAAGGCAAAGTGATAAGAAACAAATCCAGATTAGCATGCAAAGGATATGCTCAAGTTGAGGGTGTAGACTTTGAGGAGACATTTGCACCAGTTCCAAGACTTGAAGAAATTAGAATATTTCTAGCATTTTCGGCATACAAGGGATATAAAGTGTATCAAATGGATGTTAAATTTGCATTCCTTAAAGGAAACCTAGGAGAAGAGGTATACATAGAATAACCTAAAGGATTTCAGTGACATGAGAATGAAAAATTTGTTTGCGGGTTGAGAAAAGATTTGTATGGCCTAAAGCAGGCACCAAGAGCATTGCATTCTAGGTTGGTAAAGTGTCTACTTCAAGAAGGTTTCGAAAAGAGGTATCCTGATATAAACTTATACATCAAAATAGAAGGTAGTCATGTGATCATAGTTGTTGTATATGTGGATGGCATCATATTTGCAGGAAACAAGGATGTATTGTGCAAGGAGTCTGTTGATCAAATGCAGTTTGAATTTGAGATGTCACTGCTAGGAGAGTTGTCATATTTTCTCAGTTTGCAAATATTATAGTAGAACAAAGGTATATTTATCTCTCAAACCAAGTATGTTAAGGATATGTTGAAGAAATTCCAAATGGAAGATAACAAGACAATTAGTATTCCCATGGTGACAAGATGCAAACTAAGCAAGAATGATGAGTCACATAGTGTAAATCAGACTTTATATAGATCCATGATTGGAAGCCTATTGTATCTAACTGCCACAAGATCAGATATAGTTCAAGCAGTGTACATGGTTGCAAGATTTCAAGCATCTCCTAAGCAATCACATGTCAATGAAGTAACAAGAATATTCAAGTATCTGCAAGGAACACTTAATTATGGCTTGTGGTATCCAAAGAAAGGATATTTCACTTTACAAGCCTATATTGATGCTGATTGGGCAAGATGTATTGATGATAGGAAGAGTACCAATGGTAGACCTTTCTTCCTTGGAGACAAGTTAGTATCATGGCACAATAAGAAGCAAGAATCCATTTCTTTGTCAAATGTTGAAGCTCAATACATTGCAGCCGCCACATGTTGTTCACAAGTTTTGTGGATGAAGCAAACAATTAAGGATATCGGGTAGAGTTTTCAAACCCCATTCCTATCATATGTGACAATTGAAGTGCTATAAATATATCAAAGAACCCTGTCATGTATTCTAGGACAAAGCACATTGCAATCAGGTATCATTTTCTCAAGGAAAAGCTTGCAGAGAAAGAAGTAAAAGTTGAATATGTATGCATTGGTGAACAAGTAGCTAATATCTTCACTAGGCCACTGCCAAAAGATACATTTGAATATATGAGATAAAAATTGGGTATTGTCCCACCCTCCTCCATTACTTAATCATTTTTATGAAGTCTGTGGTTCAAGGGGAGCATAGTGTTTTACACATTTTAACTTTGAACCTCATGCTTTGTCTTAGGGGGGATCAAAAAATTTTATAAGTAGTACTAGCACTACCTTTTATATTGTAATAATGGTTCATCTAGCTTTCATGTGGTAGAGGCAGTCCAATTTAATGCATGCAGAGATGGTGACAAGGGGAGAATGCACATTTCTAGCAGCTTACCCATCCTTTTGTTTCTCAAAGGTGGAGAAGAACAGGTCTGAGTGTGTTGTTTGTAAGGCCCTTTCCCATTTTTTTCAAAGGGGGAGAAGATGAAGTCTATGTGTGTTGACATCAATACCAAAGGGGGAGATTGTTGGCAAATGTGGGCATTGATGTCAACTAGGTCAAGCAGTTGCAGGTTGTAGAAAAATTAATATGCACAAAAGAATTGATTTTATGGGATGCGGAAGTGAAAATGGCTTGGGTTCATGCTCCACATAGACCTCACAGTGTGTTGGATCGATCACTTTTATCTTGCAAATTGAAAAATGTAAAAATCCTTATGTTTGTCAATTTTCGCCATTTTGCTAGTCGAATTTGTGGTAGACCCTACTCCTTGAGATTCAGCAAAAATATTATGCACTATATGGGTTTTGCCATTTTGTGGTCAATTTTTTGCGTGAAATGCTACTATGACTGTTGGTCCCACATTTATGTTTTCTATGTGGCAAAATTTGTCAGCTAGTTTGGGTTAAGTTGATTGCATATGGGTCCCTTTCCTCTATTCGTTCAAAGTATTTTTCGACATTTCGCGGTCAAAAGTTTGTTTGACTTTCGAACCCTTATGAAATAGTGAAAAAAATTTGTTGACTATGTGTGGGCCCTCCTCTTTTATGTGCTCAAAGATTTTCTCTATTTCACGGCTAAACGGTTCAAAAGGTGTTTGCGGCTCATGAAACCACGAAAATAGAAATGTGATCATGGAGTAAACCAAAGATGTTGTGATGAAGGTTTAATGACCATTTTCACTATTTCTCTATGGTGACTACCAAAGAGAGTTAACCACCTACGAAACGAAGATATTTGCTTAGTGTTTTCACTGGGTTGTGAGTTAAACCTTCAATTTGACCGACCCAGTGCGAAACCGCGAAAGTATTAAGGCTTTTTCCATTTCACTGAGATTACTACCTAAGGAATTTAGCTGCTAGAGATTCAATGAAGAGTTTTAGGTAAAACCCTACTTATGGGTTCTGACCATTAGAGGTAATTTTGATGGCACATTTGCATGTCGATAGACACAGAGGTCCACGTGGGTGCTGACCAAGTTTGACTAGGTGATTTGGATGTCGAAATGAAGACATGTGGTTACCAGGTGGTCTAGATGAAATCTGATATGAAGAAGTTGGTGTTCTTGATGCGCTTAAATGAGGTGGTTGTCAATGCAATCAGACTAGGTCGAGAAAGGATGGAGAATGCATTAATGGCATCCATGTTGTAGACTATTGAGTGGCTTGAGATGATCGACATAGAGAATATCATATCTTATGGGCAGATGAGAATTTCTAGTTTTAGTAATCTGAGTACATAATTGATCTAGAGACAGGGAGGATGCATTTAATATGGGCGGCTAATCTGAGAACACTTTTAGGATAGAGAATAAAATCTTTAGTAGTGAAGATCTCCAAGATGATAGAAAAATGAATAAAATAATTCAATTCTATTTTGGAGGGAAAATCTTATGCATACAGAGATGACCGAATGAAGTGGTGGTTGATGAGATTTGAAAGCGGTAGATGAGGTTGTTGAGTTGGCAGAGGCATACAAGTTGATGGTGATAAAAAATAAAGAAGTGAATTTATATTGTGTGTGTATTGTTGAACAGAGATATAGTAGAGATTGTAGCTGCAGAGTAGAGAGTTCATTCAGCTAAGAGAGAGATAGAGAGAGAACATAAATGGCGTGTTAAGAAAAAATAGAGCATTCAGCTAAGGATAGAAGAACATAAAGCAGAGAGTAGCACAGGAGATAAGATAATCAAGCAAAGGTCAAGGACAAATCAAAGGATAAATTTTGAAGGCATAAAACATACATCGGAAAGGGAGAATCAGTACGTGTAATTCATTTAGATTGTAAGGTTTACAAAAATCACTTGTAAAAAGGAGTTTATCGTATTGTAAAATAAATGAATCATTGTATTTATCTGAGTAGGTGCTCAGAGAAAGGGTTGGTGCTCCTTTGGGTCTCGTGCCCATAAAATTCAGGGGTTGGTGCTCCTTGGGTTGGTGCCCAAAATTATTGTAATCAAACATTTCATTGTGAGGTTGGATTGGAGTAGTAGACTCTAGCAACTATTCTCACCGAGGTTTTTCCCATATTGGGTTTTTCTCATAAATCTCTATGTTATGTGATTTGCTTTCATGTGTGTGTATGCTCTTAATCTGTTTGGATTATCATTTGTGTTTGCACACTTTGATTTGAAATTTTAGAATATCAATGATTCACCCCCCTCTCAGTGATCACTTGTGTTCTTCAAAGATAACTAAAACTGAAATCCTATTTCTAACACAAGGTGATTCTCTACTGAAATAGGAAGCCTAGCTTCTTTGCCATACACAAGAACATAAGGATAATTACCTATAGACCTCTTAGGAGTAATTTATAAGCCCATAAGGCTAATTTTAGTTTACTATGTCATGTCCTCTTATTGTCTTCTATGGTCTTCTCGATGATCCTAATTAGATTTTTGTTAGTAGATTCAACTTTTTCATTACCTTGAGGATAGTAATTGGATGAATTACTCAAAAACATATCATTTTTAATAGACCATTCAGTATTCTCATACCAACAAAATTCAAAGCATTATCATAGATAATGTATTCGGGGGTACCAAACCTTGCCACAATGGCTTCATAGAAGTTTAGGAAAATACTTTGATTTGCTCCTTTCAAAGATATAACCTTTGTTCACTTGGTGAAATAGTCAGTGGTTGTCAATATACACTTGTGTCCTATGTTGGAAGGTAGATGTATTGGTCCAATGAAGTCAAGATGTCACTTCATGAATGGTTGCTCCACTTGAATTGGATGCAATGATAGGGCCACAAGCTTCTATTTTCCTTCAAATAAATCCTACTATTTGCATTTTCTGACCCATGCATATGCATCCTTGTATAAATCAAGCTAATAGTAACCAACTCTCATGATTTTAAGAGTTTCGGTTCTTGTGCAAAGTAGCCACCAACTGTTCTATCATGGAATTCTTCAAGAACTCTATGAATCTGATAAGCTTCAATGCATCTCAACAAAAACTCCATGAAAGTTATTTTTATACAAAACTCCATTAAAAATAACATAAGGTATTGCTTGAAGTCTAAAATATCTTCATTTTGCGTTGTTTATGCCTTCTGGAAACTTACTAGTAGCAAGCTAATGCATCATATCTTGTATCCAACTTCAAGGAGGGGTTGCTTCAACATTTTGATCTTCATTTTCAAGCACGAGGACAACCTCTTGAACTTCTTTGTTATTATATTCATTTCCAGCCAGCTGTTCACACAATCCCTTACCTCTTACCAGCTTGGTAACTTTCATTTCTACGTTATAATCCATGAGCTTTTTGATCCAAAGAACCCCTCTTATCATTCAAATCCGTACTTAGAAAAAACTCTTTAATGCTCGGGTGAGCAACCATAAGATTTATCTTGTTATTTGAAAGAAAATGTGTAAATTTCTTAAGACTCCTTATGACAGCTAAAGCATTCTTTTCAACAAATGTGTACCTTTTCTCATAGCCTTCCAAGCCTTTATTGAAAAACACTATTGGCTATTATATTCCTTCTTCATTCCACTACACCAATATAGTTGAGATTGTATCAATACTACCAAATGCATAAAGTATGAAATCTTTATCAAAATTTGGATTTACAAGGGTAGGTGGAATTGTTAGGGCTTGTTTGATCTCTTCAAAACTCTTGTTGGCTTCTTTTGACCAGCTGAAACTTACATCTTTTTTTACCATAGTTGTGATAGGCTTCACGAGTGATGCAATGTTAGGAATGAACCTTTTAACAAAATTTATCCTACCTATAAAGCTTTGTAAACCTTTCCTATGAGCTGGTAATGGTAAGGCTAAAATTTCACTTACTCTTTCAAGATCTATGGTTATACCATGCTTCAAAACTATATAACCAAGCAATTTACCTTCATGGACAACAAAGATACACTTCTTGGAATTGAGTGATATGCCATATTCTTTGCATATTTCAAAGATTTTCCTCAAGTTGTCAAAATGGACAATTGCATTCTTTGAAAAAATAGTAATATCATCAAGGTAAACCAATACAAACTTATTCATGAGAATCTGAAAGGCCATATCCATGGCTCTTTTGAAAGTTGAACCAGTAGACAATTTGAATGACATCTTCCTGTAGGCCATGGTTCCCCATTTGGTTGCGAATGTTGTCTTGAATTAGTGTTCTTCCTTCTCCAAAATATAATTATAGCCTGAATAACCATCTAGCAATGAAAACCTATCAGAGCCAAAAACAACTTGCAATATTAATTCCATCGAGGGTAGCAGATAGTGATCCTTCACTGAAGCTCTATTAAGGTCTCTGAATTCAACACATAGTTTGATTTCTCCATTCTTTTTACTCATGGGTACAAAATTAGAAACCCAAGATGTGTGCTTAATAGGAAAAATAATGTTACCTTGGATCCATTTACTTAACTCTACTTTCATGAGGTGTTCCAGCTTGGGATTTAAAGGTCTTTGCCTTTGTCGTACTAGTTTGGCATTGTGTTCTAGCTCTATGGTGTATTGCACTAACTCAGGGTTAAAACATTTCAAATCACTATATTCCCAAACAAAAACATCAACAAATTCTTGACAAAGTAAAACCAAAGCATGTTTTTCTTCATTTGTGCATACATTTCCAAGTATCAAGAGCTTATCTTTGGAAATATCTATGGGCTCGTAATGATCTTCTTTTATTGTCATGCTAGTTTTATATCTCCTTATTTGATCCTTAGTGTTGAAGATAGATTCCAGAGTCACTAGACCCTTTGGCAGTTTGTTTGACTTCAACTGTAGAATCTAATTATCATACCATTGTTGCAATTTGTGTTGATTTCCATTAGAAAACTTAGCTTCTTCAATCAGAAAATTAATGATTTGTTCATCACTATCAAACACTTGCCAATTGGCATTATTATTAGGTAGTGATGACCTTTTAACCACCGTTAAATATTGTTGTACCTCAATATATTTAATCTCATTTGGAATATCAAATTGTGCACCTAAGACAGCCAACCTATCAGCTTCCTTACTCTGATTTCTTGGAATGTAAAGCAAGTTAAAAGCATCAAATTCTTCAATAGGGTCCTAAATCCTATGGTTATACAACTTGATCAAATCATTTTTGGTTGCATTGATGTTTCTTACCTAATTTTCTATCATCTTAGTGTCACCAAACATCTTAAAGTACTTTATTTTCATCTTCCTTGCTCGTTCAAGACCACAGACAAGTGCTTCATACTTTGTTGTATTGTTAGTACAACTGCAAGCAAACCTCATAGTTGAGTAATATTTCTCACCACTTGGATAAATCAGCATTGCACCACCACCTGCACCCAATTTGCTTCTAGAACCATCATAATATGATTGCTAAAGCTCATTAGAATGTTGTTCACTCTATTGATTTTTACCTTTTACCAAGTTAGCGACAACAAAATCTATACATGGATCATGTAAATTACTAGACCTACTTCATCCATGCAACTTAAAGGGTATACTTCATGGTTCTCAGCTGCCCACTCATCCAAAACTACATCAGGTATGTCTTCTATAAGTGTGTTTGGATCTTGAATAGCAGGTAGTTCTTCATGATCATGAATGGTAAGATTGGCATTTATGGGGTTAGGAGTATAAGGTTAAATATGGTCATTGACTAATGGCTCTGATTTTATGGTCACCTTGGTGCCATACCTTGTTCTTAAAAACATGTGTATCGAATCTGAAGAAAGGTATCCTCCCAACTTTGCAGTGAAATCTATAGAAAGGCATATGGCAAAGAATGGTCGTTGGTCTATAACATCGATGTCTTGTGGGATTACAAATGTTGGGCATGCATGCAAGGTAAGAACAAGATTCTTAATCACTCCAAGTGTGCTCACCGTTCTTGCATCTAATTAGAAAAATCTTTTAGAAATAGGTTCATATGACAAACCAAGTTTATAAGCTAGTTGTTTGGGTATCATTGAGCTACTTGCTCCCGAATCAATCATGCAATTATGAACTAAGTGTTGGCCAACAATCAAGGTCACATAAAATGGAGGTGGTTTAACTGCTTGGGTTAGTTGATCATTCTTTGTTTGGGAATCATTTGTAAGCACAACTTTGGGTTGATCTTTCTGAGGCTCATTTGATAATGATATCTTGGATAAGGCATCTTGCAACAAATATTTTTGCCTAGGGATATGCTAAGCATCTAACATTAAAATGGTTACAGTGGCTTTCTTCATGAACTCCACTATGTTATAAATAGGGGCATTAACATTTTTATATCCTTTAGGAACAACAACATCTGATTGTGTTAGGATTGGCTATGGTTGAGCTTTAGGCTGATCCTTTCTCGGTACAAGCTTCCCTCTTGAAAATATTTGAACACTTTGAGTAGGTAAAGGTCCTTTGTTGGCTTGTTGGCTCGTAGAAGCCTGATTTTTACCTTTATCAGTTGGTTTTTGACCATTTCCAACTTGTTGTCCCATGTCCATAGGCCTTTTTTTTTACCTTGTGTTGGCTACAACAAGAGTATAGGACTGATTTTGTATTTGTGGGTGATTAACCCCACAAAATTATTCACCTTGCCAATTCATTAGAGCCATAAGAGATTTATTTAACCAATCACAATCATGTGCCATATTGTTTTGTACAGGAACAAGATCTTTTGAATTTCTAGTAGCATTTGGGTTGTACGGTTGAGAAGGTATTGCATTATAATTCCTTCTTTGGTTTTGTCGATCAACTTGATAAGATGGCATATTAAGTTGATATGGAGTTTGATAAGGTTTAGGATTCTGGGCTACTTGCTTCTTGATGTACACTATATCATCACCCAAAGTCTTCAACATGCCTTCTATCTCTGATAGCTCTTTAGATTGATATGTAACACTTTCTCTTGGGGTGTATCCTGATAACTTAGTGCTGGTATAGAATGACAACAACTATAGGAGCCATTTGCAATGAAATAGATGGTTGTACCTCTAAAAAAATGGGTATTCGAGGCCATGGTGCTATTTTACTAGCTTGAATCAAGTTGTTTTCAACTATAATAGCAATATCAAAGACTTGTGGTAAGGTAGTACCACCCATAGATTGGATCATAACCAAAATATTTCTATTAAGATCTCTAAGACAATATAAGAAAGCATGCTCAACAAAGCGCCTTACTGTAGTAGGTATTATGTTCCAAGTCTTCTAGAAATGGAAGTTAAAATTTGTCATGTACTCATGAGGAGCTCTCTTTATGGTATTAAGTTTTTCAACCAATGATAGATGATTCGATTTGTCTTCAAAATTATTGCAAAGAGGATCATCCAATTGATCTCAACTATGAATAGAGCCCATCGACAAGGCTGTAAACCACTGAAGTGATTTTCCCTTGAAAGAGGTTGCAAGCAACCTCACTGCAACATTTTCTTGTGTGATATTGTGGACTTCACATAAAGAGGCTATATTTCTAATGTGCTCAATAGGTGCAATTTCATCCCCTTTGGTAAAGAATGACAAGCTTTTTAGGGTTGCTATAGGTATATCATTATGTTGAGAAAGACTGAGAGGGTTGTCCTAATTGAAAGACACAAAAGGCTAAACTTTTGGAGGATTATGAGTCATTGAATTAACTGGAGAATTTACTAGTTGATCTGAGCTATTGGGTATTGAAACTGAAGCAACTAAGGTTGGAGATCTAAGATTAAGAAGGGTAGATTGTGTCCTCCTTGATGGAGAAGGATCTTGGTCTCTTCTAGCTGATCTCCCTTTTCTTTTAGGTGATGAAAGATGCAAATGTTGAAAAGAAGTTGGGCCTGATCTTGTTTGTTTTGAGCTTGACCTTGTTTGTATCTTTCTTATAAGTTTTATTCACTTGATTTGCTTCAAACCAGAGAAATTAAGTCACCTGGTATAATAATTATCATCTTTGAAGGCTAGAATAACTTCTACTCACACCAAAACAACAACAAAGATGAAACTTGGATGAGAGGAGATAGCTTGAATGGTCCCATCAGGCGTGCCAAAAACTATTGTCAAAAGGATTGCACCTTGAATGCTAAGTGTAATACTCAACAATCTTATGAAACATGAGATGGTTTCTAGGCCTATGGGTTGCCTATAAAAAAAAAAAACCTCTAGATGAAATGTTGGTTCCCTTTGAAAACGCCACTTATAATTATTAACTTAGTTGGAAAAGGGATATGAAGATAAATGAAACTGAAATCGTAATTCTAACAGGAGGCAATGCACCTAAAATAAGATCTATAACATCTAATCTTGATTCACAATCTACCTAAACAAAAGCATAGATTTGTTCACAACTTAATCCTAATCATAGAACACAAACATTTCATATGAAGGTCTTGGTTTTCAATGTTTGTTTGAAGGAAAATTGATTTTCACAACTTTAGTTAATGAGAAACCATTTAGAAACAACATATAACCTATATTACTGATGAAGATTCTTTCTTCAACTTTTGTTTGAATGAAAAGAAATAAACGATTCAATGAAAATCACAATATTATCTTATTATCAAACATACACAATTGAGACACAAGAATGGAGAAGGAAACTTGATGCTTTTGTTCAATAAAAAAGGACTCTTTACTAGTCCAAATTGAGAAAATACTTTGAAAACAATTGAAAATAGCTTTTGAGTTACAATGTTGAAAGCTTATTGTATGTGCAATCAAATATAAAAGAATTACTAAGAAAATAAGAAGAGAATAGACTTATAGAAGTCTTGAAAATAGCTCAAAGTGAACTAATTGTGATGCTTGGAGCTAAAGATGAATTGAGGTCTCCATTCTTGACTTTATCTTCAATTTGCATGATCTTTGCTTCTTGGGTCGAATTTGGTGAAGAGGCATGCAAAAAAGGAGGTGAAAATACTGGAGAGTGGATTTAAACTACTAGAAAGCCCCTTTCATCTGACGTGTCATCTATGTGGAGCCCAAACTGATCCAAAATTGTTCTAAACTACTTCAAAACTCCTTATTTTCAAGGTCACTACTAATGAGCTCAAAGATCCACCTTTCATCTCTCTATTCTCTTCATGTGGCTATGAAAAAGTCCATATCATACTATTATAGGTCTTCGACATCCTATTAATGAAGCTTAATAAATTTTGACCTACAACTCTATGACCTTTTTAGGACTGCTCTTTGTGAATTGCCACCTTAAATCATTTAAGACTATCCTTTGCTATTTCCTCTGTGTTAAGCATTTGACCTTTATCTCATGTCATTCTAACTTATGATATTCAAAAGGACTATTATTCCCCTAACATGGACTGCAATCTTCATGAATTTGATGTAGGAGCATCCCTGGTTCTAGGCAATCTTGCATCACTCAAAAATATTTACATTCCAATTTATTTTTCTATTCAGTTTGACTTGCAATTTCAACATTTCATTTTGCGTTTTGCCACATTTGTTCATTGGATCTTGTGGAGTTGGATTTTATTGGTGGAGATGTTCATCTACCTTATCCTAAGTCTATGGGATGTTTGGATCTTTTTTCGGCAAGTTATCGCTTGCAAAATATGTGCTAGTTTTGTTGCTCAGAGCACCATAACTACTTGGACCTATTTGCTAATGGAGAATCTTATGGATAATTTCCATAGCTTACGAAGCTTCATTTTGTTGCCTCAAATGTTCCTTGGATTTTGGCTGACCCTCCTTTGGGTCTGCACCTAAAGCTATGTATTTTTCAGAGGGATTCTTTTGGCGGAGGTTGAGCTTGTTGTTTTACACAACATATTCTTCATTGGCAATTGTTTTCATCTTCGGCCAATGCGGATGATCCTTGAGCTATGAATGTCATATAAATTAATGTAATCAAGTAGCTAGACATAGTGAGAAAGATAAGATCAATTTGAAGGTGAGGAAGTCCGGAGTTGGCTCGCATTCTTTCTTGAGCCCAGATGCTATATTTGAGCATGTTTGAAATCAGGCTTGTGTGCCAAATTTTGTAAGGTCACATGTTGTTGGCTAGTTATTTTTGAATTCTTTGATACAATAAAGTATGTTTATGCATTGCCTCCATCGCATCATGTTGCTTCTATTGTGTTACTCTTGTTACATGGTCTGGATTGTTCTCTTTGAGAACTTACTTTTGTTGTGACCGCACCAGAATCTCTCTTGACAATCTCCTGGAATTTGATCTCTACATCTTATTGGCCTCATAAGAAGGTACAATATTCTTCAAATCTTATAGATTTGTCATTTTAAACACAAATTTGTCATCATGAATAGGGCAGATATTGTATGATCCTTTTTTACCTTTATTTCACTATTCTTGCAAGGGTTTATTGATGTACTGTGGTTGCAAATAACATTATTTGCTAGACACACTGTCTTTATGCTTTATATCTATCAAGAAGACTGCATTCTTGTTCTTTTCATTGTGACTGCATTACAATTGAGGTTTTGATTGATCTATTCATGTGTATGATGAATGATCACTATCTGTCATCATTGACATGTTCATTGTATTTGATGGTGACTGTCCTTTAGGACTACGACTACATTAATGTTGTCTCCTTGTAATTTTTTTATCATAAACTATTCTGATATTGCTATCGTTTTAAGACAGTCGATAAGGCTTCTTGGTGACTTTAAACTTCTTTGACATGGTCTTTGATAAGCCCTTTAACATAGTAGGTCTGAACCATGTAGATGTTTTTCATCGTCCTATCATGTTGGTAAATTTTTTAGCAGTGCTTATGAGGATTATCCTTCCCTTATATATAGTCCCAATCTTATTTATGATTGCTATTCCTTTCCGTTAAGGCTCTCCTACACATTGATGGATTTGATACCATTATTGCTCTTGCCATTTATAACAATTCTATCATTGTTATATGTGCATTTTTCCCTACTTCATTATGATGCAACCCCCATACTGTTTTGGGTTTTCTTCATCTATTTGTCTTGCTATTATAAGCATCATTTTGTGTATTGTAGTAGGGTCTCCTTTGACTGTATTTGCTTCTTTGATAATGAATACCATTGTCCTATTCTTCAATATCTCTTTAGACAATGAAAACTTTGTGCAACTTCTTGCAAACATAACTCTCTTTGAATTGAAAACTTCTATCAAGAGTGTTTCCTCCATATTTTTGCATGTTTACGGTCTTATCATTCTTCTTGATGGGTTGTAAATAATGTTGCATTCTCCTATAGGGACCATAGAGCTTTGTTAATTTTTGAGCTATTATTATAATAAATCTTATGTGCTTTAATCCTTGCACCTTGGATACCTTATTTCGTCCTTATCTATAATCTTTGTACCCTGCACATATTTTTTTCCTATCTTGTAAACATTTGGCAATCATTGATAAACTATGATATTGCTATCAGGGTTCAACTGCGTAGTTTTTGAGTCATACTCATTGACCCATGTTTCATGAGTAGTGGTTCACAAGAACCCATCTCTCATGAGAATGAATGGTCCACTTAGCACTCATTTCATATAGGTGATTCTCATAGGGGTGAAGCATTGGGACTTCTCAGAAGGTCACCCGTCCCAGTAATACTCCAACTCAAGTGCGCTTAACCACAGAGTTCCCTCCAAGGTTAAACACACTTAGCTTGCAAATGTTTTTGAGATAAGAATCTCTAGTTTATTCAACTCAAGTTTCAGTGGTTTGCATGGAGATTTGATTGAGTTATGAGATCTAGTATTGCATCTGGTTTTTCAGTTATTCGGTGTTGATTTAGGTTCATACTATGTCTTAGCCAACATTGTTTTGGTCCGCATATAATATTGTAGTGTGTATGGTAATTTGTGAGGTGTGTTGAGCCGACCTTGAAAGATAGGTTGATGATATGTATAAATTAATGTAATATCTTTGTAATTATGATGATGTAGATTTGTCTACATGTGCGAATAATGTTTTGATCTTTTAGAAGCAATGAAGTAGTGCGAATAAGTGTGATGAAGTGCAAAAGAGAAGAATATGTGCCTAATCGGAACTATAACCGAGCATTAGGAGATGTTATTTTCTCAGTTTATGATCTTCCGGATGTAATCCAAATTTGTTCGTAATACACTAAGTCTTCCCTAGGTTGTATCCCTTTTTTGTTTTTGAGTAGTGTGCTTGAATGCATGTGCATTGCTCATTGTTATATTTCATATACTTCCAATATGGTATCATCATATTGTGGGTAGGTTCTCATCATGGATTTTCCCCTGACCAAGTTTTCCATGTCAAAAAAATTGGTGTTATGTGTGTTATTGATGTGGTGTTGATTTATGCTTTTTATGTTAGTTATTAAATCTAAAATTGTGTTTGAGTTAAGAAAATATTTTGAGAAAACTAATTCACCCCCCCCCTCTCAATTTTTTGCCTTGTTGCCAACATTTTGTTCTTTCAGTCTGGGTACCAGAATTTATGTATTGTTCTTCTCAATATGATTCAATTCTTCTTTCATTGCTTTCACCCAATGTTCATCTTTAAATACTTCACTCACATCCTTAGGTTCAATCTTAGAAATCAAACAATACTCAACTTGATCCTCTGCAATTCTTCTCCTATTTTGCACACCTTTATTTTTTATCCCATATAATCTAATTTTCTGAATGATTCAATCTTACATACTTGGGAGTCTTAGGATTTTGTTGATTTCAAACTCTTGTACTCTTGGAAATTTAGCACTTGAACTATTTCCTTCACCTTGTGTCATTGGATTCACCAGAGCAATCTGAACTTGGTTCTAGGTCTGAACTTGCTTGCCTTTATCAAAACTATCAATCTCGTTATGTGGATCATATCTAGAGGATTTGGCCTATCTCTACATACCTTCATCAACTTTGACATTAGCACTCTCAACTATCTTTCTCAATCTCTTATTATAACACCGATAGGCCTTTCGTTTAGTAGAGTAACCAAGAAAGATTCTTTCATCACATCTAACATCAAACTTTCCTAAATTTTCATCCCTTTTGATATAGCATTTACTTCCAAAAATTCTGAAATATCTAACAATAGGAGTATGACCAAACCATAATTCAGAAGGAGTCTTATTGGTATCACCTTTGATATGCACCCAGTTAAGAGTGTAAACAACAGTACTCACAAATTCTCTCCAATACATATGCGAAACATTTCCTTCAATCATATTGTCCTAACAACTTCTTGAATGGTTTTTTTCTTCCTTTCCACAACTCTATTTTGCTAAGGGGTTCTCGGAGCAGATAACTGCCTCTTTATCCCATGCTTTTCACATAATATATTGAAATCATTAGAGATAAATTCACCACCTCTGACAGATCTTAGACACTTCTTCTTCAATCCTATCTCAATCTCAACCATAGCTTTGAAAATCTTGTATTTATCTAAAGCTTCAGATTTCTCCCTTAAGAAAGTAACCCACATTATCCTAGAATAGTCATCAATCAGCAACATGAAATATCTATCTCCTTGCAAACTTCTTACTCTACATGGACTACACAAATCAATATGCATAAGATCCAACAATCCATTAGAAAAATGATTTTTACTCTTGAAAGAAACTCTGGGTTGCTTCCCAAATTGACATTCTTTGCATATTCAGTTAGTAGGCTTCATCAATTTAGGAAGATCTCTTACCGCCCGAGTAGAACTTATCTTAATCATTCTTCCAAAGAGAATAATTTGTTCCATCAAATCTCAAACTCTCCTTGTAAATCGCCATCTCTAATCACCTCAAACTGTTAAACTTCTCCAAAGGAATTTTTCCTGATACCAATTGATGAAAATAGGGCAAGAAACTGAGAGGGGGGGTGAATTAGTTGCTTCCAAAACTTGCAACAACTTATGTAATAATCTTAGATCTGATAATTAATAGCAAAAGCATAAATCAATGACACAACATGAACACACATAACACCAAGATTTTTGACGTGGAAAACCTGATCAAGGGAAAAACCGCGATGGGAATCTACCCACAATATGATGATACCCTGTTAGAAGTATATGAAAGATTACAATGGGGAATGCACATGCATTCAAGCACACCACCTAGAGCGCACTGCTCAAAAACAACAAAGGGAAACAACCTTGGGAAGGTTCACTGCCTTACAAATATATTCGGATCACTTTCGAAACATCATGAACTAACAAATAACATCCTCAATGTCTGGTTATACTTTCAGTTAAGCACATAACATCTCTCACACTTCTCCACACTTCTGCTCTTCTTCCAAATGATTAATACATTATTCACATATTCTATACACATCTGCAATATACTCAATTACAAAAATATCACATTAATTTATACATGACATCAACCTTGGACCAATATCAAGGTCAAATCAACACATATCACCTAATTACAATATATAACCATACACGCCACAATAACATATGCATACCAAAACAATGTTAGCTAAGACATAGCATGGACCTAAATAACCATCTTGAATATGAAACACTTCCAAGAATTATGCATCAATCATCCACAACACGCTACAATCACCATGTCGACCAAGAACATGAATAACACCACCGGATCAAGGAAAAATCATCAATAATGCGCTCACCGATCGATGCGGACCACCAACATGAATAACACATGATTTAGAAACATCTACAACCATCCTGAATTACCACAACAACATCAACACCAACTCAAATTACTAGAATCATCATTATCATCAAACCAAACTTCAAGAACATTCACTGAACTGATAGTCAACCTGGAAAAATCACTTGAGGAGAACCAAATCATGATCCACTTGAATTGAGGACACACATCAACATCCCAAACATAATCCCAAATTTTTAAACCAAGATATTACAATGCAGAGGAATTTAAATCAAAATACTGAACACTAGCAACACTGAACAACAAAAAAACTGGCCATGACATAGATATTCATAACTCACTCAAATCTTCATGTAGACCCTTGAAACTTGCACTGAATCAACTTGAGATAATTATCTATAAACCTTTTAATCTGTAAACACTGATCATCAATGCACATAATAAACCAACTGATTGAACTTCACTGCAACATTGCACTAGACAGAGAAAATATGTTGACAACAATGACAACACATCTCGCAAATATTAGTAAGCCACACATTTGCAGCAATCACCCAAGCATCCAACACAAACTTCAATATTATAAATACATGTTTCAAGAACTATAGAAGGGTCAAATTTTTGGATTTCGATTAGAATTTGTTATAAGAGTGAGACATGATCAATTTGAAGGATCAATGAAATATTTCTTGAGTTTCTAAAATTTCATTTCCCTTGTGCATTGGGATTAAAGTTTTTCTATTGTTAAGCTTGAATGTCATGTTCTTTGAAATATTGGTGTTTGCATACGTGATTTTCTTTACTTAAAAAATTCACCTAATGTCAAATCTACAATTTCATGTTCATGTCTTGGCTTATCAATCTATGCATTGATGCTAATGTTGAAACATTTCTTAAAGTTGAACAACTTGTGAGCTTAAAATTAGAGTCTTGAAGTTATTATTTTAATCTAACCATTTCAATTCATTTTTGTGCATGATTATGAACAAATGTTAGGTACCCTTATTACTTTCTGGTTAAAAGTATACCTAAATTTAAATATCTTAAAAATCAAAATTTTGATCATATAAAGAGAGTTGTACCTTTTTTAAAAATTCAGAGGGAAACTAATAAATACTTTACTGAACTGTTGATTAACAATTTTGTCTCAATTTTGGGCAAAGAGTCTTATTTTATAATTTTCAAAGAGACAAATTTGTTAACCAACATATTTTTGGTGACTCCACCAGAGAATAGAATAGATGTATCTAAATAAGTTACATGTTATCAAATAAAATGTTGCTTCCACATGAAAATGTCTTTCCTATAGTTCCTATAGTGGAACCCGATCTTGATTGGGTTCATGCTAAGTGGGAAGATATGATATCACAACTTAATACTTTGGCTTGGAGAAACAGAATAAATAATGTTAATTACATGAGAGTTAACTTTTTTCTAGATGATGAAGAAGAAGATCAAGCCCAAAATCCCATAGTTGTCCTTAAAAGGGTGGTGGAAAGACTTCCTTGTATTATTATAGAAATGCATCTTATTCCTCAAGCAATCCAACACCCAAGACAATGTTAAAATCAACTCCAAAATCATGAACAACAAAGCCATTAATCTATTAAGAAGACACACTATTTCTTGTTTCAATAACACCTTGGAGTCTAGAAGATTTACTAGAAGTAGATGTAGTAGAGGAGTTATTGATCCCACTTTTCAAGCATTAAAAGGAGTAAATTTTTTTCATGACCTTCTCCCTTCTAGAAGAGAAAAAAGAAATCCACTTCCTCTTGCAAAAAATACTACACAATCTCTTACTTGTCAAGCATTAGTGTTACATGAAAGTATTCTTCCAATTGTTATGAACTTGTCCCAATAATGACACAACCAGTGCCATGGGGAGTGTAGTTCAGTCCTCTCAATTTGGGAGCATAGATGAACAACCTACCCAAAGGTTATAGAAAGAATTTACTCAATTTCAAGGGTGACAAGAGAGTGTCTACTGATGAGAATTTGGCAACCTTTTACGTTGCATGTGGGGTACTTAGCATGCAACATGTAGATGTCACAGTGAGGTTATTTGTCGAATATTTGATTGAAGTTGTTGCAGAATGGTTTTATCACTTACCAACTAGGTCAATTGACTCATAGAATACTATTAGAACAAAATTTGAAGATAGATTTAAAAGTGTCAATGATGAGAATTCTTTACCAACTTGACTTACACAAATTAAAATAAATACATGAGCATATGAGGGAATTTGGCCCAAAGTTGAATAAAAGCATAAATAAAATTTCCCATGCAAAGAGACCAACTATTGAAAACTAGAAATGTTTATTTATTAATTCAATGGCTCTAAACATAAGTTTTCATTTAAGAAGGGCTAGGGTGGCATTTTTTTTCCATTTCTTAAAGACCATGATCATTTAACTTGAGGATGATTTCATAACTGTAGGAAAGTGGAAAAAGAACTGCAATCTAGCAAATCTCAACCCTCAATGTCTTGAGATCCTGGAATCCAAAGTTAAGCAAACAATACCATTGCATTATAGAGACAATTACAAAAATCTGATCAATTGTATCAACAACCATATCAAGATGCCTCCAAGAGGAATTTTAATCAACAACCTGGGAATAATGATAAGAAGTTGGACCTACTACCTGCCCAACAAAAATAGGCTATAGATGCACCACCTAGAGATGGGAGAAATAATATGTGTGTCTTTCATCTAATGGTTGACCATGATGGAAACACTTACCCAAAAATGAGTAGGTACATGAAGTTGGTTACTTCAAATGAAACAATAGAAGAAGTGACAAGTGAGGAAGGTGTATTTGAACCACATGGTTACTCTTTGATCAACTTTTTGGTGTATGAGTCTAACTCAAATAGAGGAGGAGATATTTTTACCACCTTGGATGAACCTTCTTGTGTTGTTCTCACTAGGAGTCAATAAGGTGTTAATAAAAAAGGTACATCAATTTTTCAAAAGTCCACTTTTGTGCCTAAAAATAATAATTCTTCGTTCAATTTTTTTCCCAAAATCGTAGAATCATAGCCTGTGGATAAAAATGCCAACTCTTTTGACATTGTCGAGTTTTGCAAACCCTCTATATAACAAATCTCTCCTATTGAGTACCTTGGAATGAATTGCAATGAACTATATAGATTGATTAGATACGTTAAACCAAAAAAGGCCAAAGTCAATTTGTATGATATTACATCTCATATGTAAAAGTGCCAAATTTAGGCGTTAGCACATGCAATGAGATATATAAATAGTACAAATTAGGCCCTTATGCCATGTAGTCAAATCTATACAATAATGAAGTACAAATACAAGTAATATACAAGAAATGATATATGAAATATAATAAATGAGTACCGCCCATCATCGACCCCAATATAGTCATCCGCAAATCCTAGAGACAAGAACATAGCATACACTTTTTAGCCCAACCATGAAGTTTATGCTTATTTGAAATTCTTCTTGATGTGAAGATACCCAACCCTCCACGAAATACCTTGCAACTTGGAAACAATAAGCAAGAGGAGCCTTGATGCAACCTAAAATATCTAGATGCATTTCTAACATGAACATGCAATGTCCTATTATCAGGATATGGCGAAGAAACATATCAATATGATTTTTCTATGCAACATTCATCTATTTGAATAAAAACATGATTTTGGCCAAAGCACTTGAAAATTTCTAGTAGACCCTAAAAAGATGATCTCCTTCTTTGTTAGCCCATATTCAACACCCATCCCAGAAGGTGAACCCAATACACATAAGAAAAGTAAAACTACTTTCTTAATAAAATACATATTATGCACAACATACATATGCTTGTTAAAGAACTCTTTTCTTCTCATGCAATGATAATAATAATGATGCTGAATGTATTTATCTTCTTATTATGATATCATGCAAGATTTAATGTGATTTCATATTACTTTTTGGTGCAGGAGGACCTAGGTCCTAGTTTTCTTATTTTTACAAATTTTGGCTTGTACTGACCCTAGCCAAGTCAGCAATGAATAAGGACTCCAGGAGGTTCCAAGAGTCAGTATTTTGTCAATGTAGGTCTAGGTGGAGTTCTTTTTTACCTAGGTTTGCATTTTTGTGTAAATAGTGAGTTTGAGTAGGTGTTTGGCCTTTTGTTGGTCAAAAATGCTAAAAGTCGGAAAAAGCATTAGAGGGGGTTAAATAGGCCTTAGACATGTTTGAAATGTCATATGTGATGACTGGATATAGGTATCTTAGGTTAGAGAGATCAAAAGTGCAAAAATCATAAAGTTGTAAAAAGTTTTCATGACAACTTTTGTCCTGAAATTGGTTAGCAGTGGATTTAGGGATTTTCCAACACCATGTAAGGACTCCAAACATGGAAAATCTATATAAACCCCCTCTTGCACATTTATCAATGTTGGTGTACTTGGATTTTGAAAGCAATAATCAAAATACAAGATTTTGGACTACACTTTTCATTGTTTTTGTCAATTTTTGCATTCTTTGAAGGTTTAATGGATTGAGGTTTATTAGTGTGTTATAGGGTAGGATTTTCATTTTCAAGCTTTGTATTTAGCATTTACTACTGTTTAAGTGATTTGATTCACAAGTAGCCAGTTTTGGCTTGTAAACAGCAATTTCCTTGTAAATATGGTTGCCCCATGAGTCCCACATGTGATGCCATCACAGATAGTTGGGGTATGGTTGGAAACCTCCTGTACATTGTAAATATGCAGGTTCAAGTGTTGGAGAAGTGTTTGGATATGACTGTCACCTCATTCTAGGCGAGTCCAGGAGCAACTCGGCTAGAGAAGAGGTGAAAAAGTGGTGAAGAGTGTAGGGGTAAAAGAAAGATCGCCATTTCTAAATTTGGAGGAGTCCATGGGATTGGGGTAGACTTGTATGTACAAGGAGGAGTCTTGAAAAATCTATTTAATAGCAAAACCCCAATTTGCCTTCTCATTGTCGGTTAAAGGCCTTTAAAACCCTACAAACCCTCATTTTGGGGTTCATACCTTGTACGGTCAGACTAGGGCCTAAAACCACAAAAATCTATTAGGCATGGGTGTATCATTGAAGAAAAGTTAAACTTGTTTGGGGGTTCTTTGAGTCATTTTCCTACAAGCCCTAGAAAACCGGTCTTGGAGGCCTAATTAGGCCTAATTCCTCATAGACCCTTTCCGAGCAAGATTGTGAAAGCGATAGGAAATCTAAAGGTTGCAACCTACCAATGGAATCCATATACACTAGAAAAATGTTAGAAGACCTCATTACACCTCTGCAACATCTCATATCAATTGTGGGTCATTATGACAAGTTGAGGCTAAGAGGCCAGAATTGAGCACCTGAGAAGCACAGTGAATTGATAGGGTTCCTAACCTAAACACCTGAAGCAAACACCCTAGTAAGGACAAGAATCAAGCCCTAGAAGAGAGTGAGAGGAACTTGGAGGCCTAGAAAGCAACTAGGCCTAGTCAGTTGGTGGAATTGAGTAGCATCAACTTAGTGAAGTGTTGAGCAGGCTAGGTAAATCCTATCAAATTGGTATCAGAGCCTACAAGATTTGGGCTGGTAAGGTTGATGTCCTTGTTGTCAGGAGAGTCAATTGGAGACAACGTGGTGACCAATGCAGATTTGGCCAGGAAAGTGGATGATCAAGAGGAAGAGAATAAACTCTTGAAAGAGAAATTGATTGCATTGGAGAGTAAGCTTGGTGCAATTGAAACTAAGGCGGATGAAGTGTTAATAAAGGTGGAAGGAGCAGAAGGGAAGGGTAAAGAAGTGGCAGAGATAGACAAGATACCTGATCCTGATCCTATCTTAGAGCAAGAACCTTTCTTGAAGGCATTGAAGGCCTTGAGTGGCAAGTCACTGGAAGGGTTTCCATTGTTCACTGGCAAGATGGAGGCAGAAGTGGTCGTAGAATGGATAGAAGGTATGGAGAACCACTTTGAGTGTGAATGCATAATTGAAGCCCAGAGAGTTAGGGTAGCCAAGTCTACGATGAGAGGAGCTTGTCTCACATGGTAGTAGTTTGTACAAGATGAGAGGAAGAAAATGGGAAAAGCACCCATCTCTTCTTGGAAAGGGATGTTAGTTAAAATCAAAGAAGTCTATCTCCTTGATGACTATGAAGTGCAAATTCATAGTAAGAGGCAAAATTTAAGGCATAAATATCTTGATGTCAGTAGCTACACGGAAGAGTTTCACAAACTTAGCCTTAGATCTCATGTGGTAGAAGAGGAGAGTCTCAAGGTTGCTAGGTACCTAAATGGCCTACAGTGGAACATCCAAGAAGAAATCAGTTTGATGAGCCCAAAAACAATCCATCAAACTTTTCAACTTGCCCTTAAGGTGGAGGAAAAACTAAAAAGAAGACATGACTCAAGCAACAATAGGGGCTGGGGTAGAGGAAAAGACAATATAGGCCATAGAGGAGGCTTTGGTGAAAGAAGTTCTGAACAAAGAACACATGGAGAGTCTAAACTCACTGAGCAGCAAGATAGTAGTAGTAGTAGAGGAGGATTCAATAGAGGAAGGGGATCAAACAGTGGTTCTAGAGGGAGATCTAGTAGCCAAGGTATATGTTCCTCATACTTTGCAACAATGAAGTGTTACCATTGTAACCAACTTGGTCATCCAGCATATAGGTGTCCAGAGAAGGGATTATCATCACATGGTGGTGAAAGAAGAGTGAGTTATCTTCAAGAAGAGTCTTCAAGCAGCAAGACTTCAAAAGTTGCCTTAGAGTCAGAAGTAGGTGATAACTTGATGATAAGGAGAACTTTGATCAAAGAATCGGTCAGAGAAGAGCCTAGCCAAAGAAGGTCCTTGTTTAGGATGAAATGCAAGATTTTGGATAAAGTGTGCAAAGTGATCATTGATTCAGGGTCTACAGACAATATAGTGTTAGAAGAGGCATTGTGCAAGCTCAAATTACAAAGGATACCTCACAACAACCCTTATAGAGTCACTTGGTTGAACAAAGGACAACATGTTCTTGTTAATGAGCAAGCATGGGTGGATTTTACCATTGGAAGGTATAAGGACAAGGTGTTATGTGATGTCCTACCCATGGATGCATGCCATCTTCTATTAGGAAGACCATGGAAATTTGATAGACAAGCTATCCATGATGGAGCCAAGAATGCATATTCATTCAAGAAGGATGGAGTCACATTCAAGATTCAGTATATCCTTGAGGAAGGTGAAAAAAGGGCAGCAGGTCCAAATGTTCTTTTGGTGATTGAAAAGCAGTTCTTAAAGACACTTGAGGAAGGTGAAGGTATAGGGTTTGCACTTGTGATGAAGCCCAAAGAAGAAGACAAGAAAGAGCAACAAGATTTACCATTAGAGGTGCGGGAATTGTTGAATAAATTCAAGGGTATGGTAAGTGAAGGACAACCAACCACCTTACCTCCTAAAAGAACCATAAGCCATCAAATAGACTTCATTCTCAGAGCATCCTTGCCTAATAAGGCAGCCTATAAAATGACTCCTCAAAAAAGCGTTGAAATTGCCAAGCAAATCCAAGAGCTCTTAGACCAAGGCCTAATTAGGAAAAGTATTATCCCTTGTGTTGTCCCTACTATGTTGGCACCAAAAAAAGGTGGTACTTGGAGATTGTGTACTGATTCTAGAGCCATAAATAGGATCACCATCAGATATAGGTTCCCTATTCCTAGAATAGAAGACCTAATGGATTGTTTAGGGGAAGCCAAGTACTTTACCAAGATTGACCTTAAGAGTGGCTATCATCAAATTAGAATTAAGGAGGGTGATGAATGGAAGACTGCATTTAAAACTATTGAAGGTCTTTATGAGTGGCTTGTAATGCCATTTGGCTTATCTAATGCTCCAAGCACCTTCATGAGACTCATGAATGAAGTGATGAAGGACTTCATAGGTAAATTTGTGGTAGTATATCTTGATGATATTCTCATTTTCAGTAAGGATAGAACAACACATATTAGTCATTTGCAAGATGTATTACAAAGATTGTATGATGAAGAGCTAACCATGAATTTGGATAAGTGTAAGTTTGTCAAACAGGAGTTGGTTTATCTTGGGTTTGTGTTGTCTCAAGGAAACCTCAAGATGGACCCCAACAAAGTTGAAGTCATTGTGCATTGGCCTACTCCTAGATCAACAATAGAGGTGAGAAGCTTCCATGGATTAGCCTAGTACTACCGAAATTTTATTAGGAAATTTAGTGCTATATGTGCCCCAATGTTAGACACCATTAGAGGTGGTATGAAGGCCAAGTTTCAGTGGGGTGAAGCAGCAAACAAAGGTTTTGAAACCTTGAAGGAGAAGATAGCTACCCAACCAGTACTAGTGTTGCCTAGTTTTGAGAAGCTTTTTATTGTAGAGTGTGATGCAAGCAATGTTGCAGTAGGTGTTATCCTAAGCCAAGAGGGAAGACCAGTAGCCTTCCATAGTGAGAAGCTAAGTGATTCCAAGAGGAAATACTCCTCTTATGACCTTGAGTTGTATGCTTTGGTGCAAGCATTGAGAAAATGGAGACACTATCTCCTACCCAAAGAATTTGTGGTGTACACGGATAACCAAGCATTGAGTTTTCTGAATTCCCAAGACAAACTCAATCACAAACACATGAAATGGGTGGAGTATATGCAAGCCTATACATTCACCATTAAGCACAACAAAAGGCCAACTAAGCCAGGTAATTGATGCACTAAGTAGGAGGCTCTTGACAATCCAAGAAATTCAGTTGAGAAGCATAGGTGTGGATAGTTTTAAAGACTCGTATGCAGAGGATGACTACTTCTCAAGTGCCTACCAAGTATGCAAGGAATATCAAAACCATTTCCATAGTGAATACTCAGATTTCACTTTACAAAATGGGCTATTGTTCAAGGGTGGGCAGTTTTGTGTGCCTAAAGGCTCAATGAGGGAAAATCTCTTCCAAGAGAAACACAATGGCAACCTTAATGGTCACTTTGGAGTCAATAAGACGCAAGAGTTGGTTCGGAGGTTCTATTATTGGCCAAGGATGAATCAAGATGTGAAGAGGCATGTGGAGACTTGCATATTTTGTCAAAAAGCCAAGGGTACTTCAACAAATGCTGGTTTGTATCAACCACTTCTCATATCAAGTAGACCTTGGGAATGCATTAGCATGGACTTTGTGGTAGGTTTGCCAAAGACAAAGCAAGGATATGATAGTATTTATGTCATTGTGGACAAATTTAGTAAAATGGCTCACTTTGTGCCTTGTTAGACCACTAATGATGCATGCCACATAACTCAGTTGTTTTTTAAGGAAATAGTAAGGATACATGGTTTACCATTGAGCATAGTTTCCGATAGGGACTCCAAATTTATGAGTCATTTTTGGAAAATATTATGGCAAAAGCTTGGCACAAACCTCTCTTTTGGATCAGCCTACCACCTTCAAACAAATGGGCAGACTGAGGTGGTGAATAGAGGTTTGGGAAACTTGTTGAGATGCCTTACCAAGGAGTATGGGAAGACATGGGATCAAGTACTTTCTCATTCTGAATATGCATACAATGACACCATAAATAGGACTACCGGTAAATGTCCTTTTGAAGTAGTCTATGGTGTGCACCCAAGAGGCATTTTTGAGTTGAGGGATTTAGGAAGTGCAACAATCAGAAGTGGATATGCAGAGGACTTTGTTCAGTCCATGAAGGAGGTCCATGAATCAGTTAGGCAAGCTTTGAAGGAGAACACAAGCAAAATCAAACAAAAAGTTGATGAAAAGAGGAGAAATCTACAATTTCAAGTGGGGGATCTTGTTATGGTGCACTTGAACAAAAAAAGGCTACAACAAGGAGTGCCAGACAAGTTGTGGATGAGGAGGATAGGTCCATGTTCCATTCTAGCTAAGTATGGTGAAAATGCATATAAAGTGGATATTCCTAGTGACATAGGCTTGTCACTGGTTTTTAACATAGCAGACTTGGTTGCATACAAGGGGCCAGTCCAAGGTGTAGAATGCAGTCCCACAAAGGTTTCAGATGATGTGCATAACCTTTAGTTACCGGCCAAGCCTAATCCTAAGGCCGAGAAGGTATTAAGTTCAAGAATTGCCAAGAAGACTAGGCATCAAGCCTATTGGGAGCACCTCATTAAATGGAAGGGTATGGATGATACTGAGGCTACATGGGTGATGGAGTCAAAGTTATAGAAGCTTGTAATTGATCCAACACTGATTCCTCAAGAGGTGACATGATCTCTTTTTGTTAGGGAGAATGGTGTAGGAGCACCTAGGTCCTAGTTTTCTTGTTTTTACAAATTTTGGCTTGTACTGACCCTAGCCAAGTTAGTAGTGAATAAGGACTCCAAGAGGGTCCAAGAGTGAGTATTTTGTCAATGTAGGTCTAGGTGGAGTTTATTTTTACCTAGGTTTTCATTTTTGTGTAAATAGTGAGTTTGAGTAGGTGTTTGGCCTTTTGTTGGTCAAAAGTGCTAAAAGTTGGAAAAAGCATTAGAGAGGGTTAAATAGGCCTTAGACATGTTTGAAATGTCATATGTGATGAATGGATATAGCTCTCTTAGGTTGGAGATATCAAAAGTGCAAAAATCATAAAGTTGCAAAAAGTTGTCATGACAACTTTTGAAAGTTGTCATGAAAACTTTTGAAAGTTGTCATGACAACTTTTGTCCTGAAATTGGTTAGCGGTGGATTTAGGGATTTCCCAATGCCATGTAAGGACTCTACATGTGGGAAAGCTATATAAACCCCCTCTTGCATGTTTATCAAGGTTGGTGTACTTGTATTTTGAAAGTAGTAATCAAAATACAAGATTTTGGACTGCACTTTTCATTGTTTTTGTCAATTTTTGCAGTCTTTGAAGATTTAATGGATTGAATCCATGAATCCAATGATGGATTAAGGTTTAGTAGTGTGTTTCAGGGTAGTCTTTTCATTTTCAAGATTTGTATTAAGCATTTACTACTGTTTAAGTGATTTGTTTCACAAGTAGCCAGTTTTGGCTTGTAAATAGCAATTTCCTTGTAAATATGGTTGCCCCATGAGTCCCACACGTGCTGCCATCATAGCTAGTTGGGGTATGGTTAGCAACCTCCTGTGCATTGTAAATATGTAGGTTAAAGTGCTGGAGAAGTGTTTGGATATGACTATCACCTCATTCTAGGCGAGTCTAGAAGCAACCCGGCTAGAGAAGAAGAGGTGAAAAGGTGGTGAAGAGTGCAGGGGTAAATGCAAGATCACCATTTCTGAATTTGGAGGAGTCCATGGGATTGGGATAGACTTGTATGTACAAGGAGGAATCTTGAAAAATCCATTTAATAGCAAAACCCCAACTTGCCTACTCACTGCCGGTTAAAGGCCTTTAAAACCCTACAAACCCTCATTTTGGGGTTCATACCTTGTACGGTTAGAACAGGGCCTAAAACCACAAAAATCTATTAGGAATGGGTGTATCATTGAAGAAAAGTTAAACTTGTTTGGGGGTTCTTCGAATCATTTTCCTCCAAGCCCTAGAAAATCGGTCTTGGAGGCCTAATTAGGCCTAATTCCTTGTAGCCCTTTTCCGGGCAAGATTGTGAAGGCGATAGGAAATCTAAAGGTTGCAACCCACCAATGGACTCCATATGCACTAAAAACATGTTAGAAGACCTCATTACACCTCTGCAACATCTCATATCAATTGGGGGTCATTATGACAAGTTGAGGCTAAGAGGCCAGAATTGAGCACTTGAGAAACATAGTGAATTGATAGGGTTCCTAACTTAAACACCTAAAGAAAATACCCTATTAAGGACAAGAATCAAGCCCTAGAAGAGAGTGAGAGGGACTTGGAGGCCTAGAAAGCAACTAGCCCTAGTGAGTTGGTGGAATTGAGCAACATCAACTTAGTGAAGTGTTGAGCAGGCTAGGTAAATCCTATCACTTTTCCATGCAAAAAGGAGATCTACATAATCATTTATGCATATAAACCTTTTGATACGAATTCCAATATCTATTTCAATGCATATGTTGACTAAATTTGGGTTTTTCTAATCATAATCTTGTTATTTTTGTAACAAGAATAATGAGATTTAAGTCATAGAAAGATGAAAGTATTTGTCTCGCGGATATATACATGTATACACATAAAAATGGCTATGAGAAATTAAATAAATATTTTATATTTATTTAATGTTTATTCTTCTATTAAATAGTTAATTTGAAAAGGTTAATTTATTTAATTCATTTTCATGTATTTCTATTAATTAATTTAATTGAAATATTTTATTAATTAATTCATCTATTATATTCCTCTAATTAATTAAATATCTAATATTTAATTATCTCCTTCAATCAATTAAATATCTAATATTTAATGGTTATTCTCATATCCTATAGTGTCAAATATTAAATAATTTCTTAAATTATTTAATCCCCCTTTTCCAACTCACCTTCCATCTCCACTTCATCTTCCCTTTGCCAACTCATCAAACATGTGGCTAAGGAAATTAATATTTCTTAAATATTAATTCATCATTTATCTTCAACCTCCAAACTTAATGAAATATTGTGTAAGTACACATATTTCATAACCTCCTTCTATATTCTCTCCAACATCCCTACATCTTAGGAATGACTTGAGTCCACTTATCCTCTCATGCCTAAATTTTCTCCAACCATCCCTAGATTCCCTCAGTTAGCAACCCAGTCAAGGTGAGATGAGTGACACTTATCTTCTCCTTCCCCCTTTCTCTCAACCTTCACCTTTGCTCACAACCATCCAAATCTATAGATCTAATCATGACCGTTGATCTAGGCCACATCATCTTGTCCTCTCAAGGTTGATAAAGTCAAGAGTTTTAGTTAAGAAAGAGTTAGACTTCAAGTGAATTTGCAAGTCAATCATTTGTAAAACTTATGCATCTATGAGTTTTAATCTTGAAGCAAATAGCAATTAACATTTTAGCATAATCATGTAGTATTGCATATCATAGCATTTGTGAACTATCAGTTATCAATCCATTCTTCATATGCCATCTTGGAAGCTATCAGTGCTTGTCTGAGAGCACACCATCTGCAACCAGGAATAGTGGAGTTAGGACACAAAAAGACATAAACCATGAAGGTAATATTACTATTTTTATTTCATATGTATTTCATGTAGTTTCATTGGTTGAGTTTGGATTTTCTGTAGCATTTTCATTGGTATTTTGTGAAACTAACTTGTTACAGGTAGTATTTTGAGGATGAAATTCAAGTCGACACATTTTGGCGCCCACCGTGGGGCTCATGGACCTCGCATATACCTTTAAAAATCTCATAAAAGTAAAATTAATGCATTTGTAATGCAGATTCACGCATGTGTGAATTCTGACAATGCTTTTGTTCAATAAGTTAGCGCATTTGCATCACAGGTTAGTGCATTTGCATTACAGGTTAACGCATATGTCATGTAGGTTTGCGTTTTTGTCTGAAAATCTATGCATTTGCATCATAGGTTAGCGCTTTTGTCCTCTAGGTTAGCGCATTTGTTAAAGAAGTCACGCTTTTGAGTCCACAAAGCAACGCTTTTGTAGTGCAGGTTAGCGCTTTTTCCCTGAAGATTAGCACTTTTGTTAGAATACCGCTTTTGTTTGCAACTGACATAATTTTCTTATAGGTTCGAACGTCCAAGAACTTAATTTTTTCAAACTACTCACATCCATGTGCAGGATTGTGTTTAAGGCAAATTTTATGCATTTCCTCACCTAGTTAATTAAAAGCTCTAGTTTGGAAAGTAATGTATCATGTCTTTCTCATTTAGTTTAACTAAGGGGATAAATTGATAGCATGCAACTTGCATTTTGAGTAACTTCTCTAAAATAGTTGCACGTAGACTTTTAAAAAGGCTAAAATAAACACCATGCTTGTTGGAGAAACATCTCCAAATAGAGGATAGATCACATTGCTATGGAAAGTTAAAAAGAACACTTATATTCTGTGTCTCGAAAGTGGTATGTATATGCTCTCCCCTTAATTGGGTGATCAAAAAGCCAAACCCACTCTTTTATGCTTTCGTTACTTTCAAGCAATTAAATCGTTTAGAGAGTTTGCCTTCCCGAGCTGCCTTGAGGGGCCAATGAGAGGGGAACAACCTAAAGTGGAAACGGCCTAATACTGAGTCCTTCGAACCCACTCTAAATAAATCGTGTTTGTGATGAAAGTCCCAAACAACATGTGATGATAAGTTCATACCGACACTATGTTTCCCCATAAACCCTATGGAGCGTAACCTCTATAGGCTGGGAACCTTCTATATTTACAAAGTTGAAAGTGTTGCATGTATGGCCACATGACCGGAAGCCTTTACCAAAAACCACTTGTACTAGTTGCCAAAATCCTTCTAGTTGTTGGTGCATGAGCTTGTACCTCTGAAGCAGCTCACACACATACGGTTCTTAGTAGAGATATAAAGTTTGCCATGGGGAGTTTTCATGGAAACTGGTGCTTGGCTGCCCCGAAGAAGTGAGTGTCGAGGGTGGAGCCAGTGGGGTCAAGCATCTAAATATCTGCTTTGAATAGCGTAGCCTTGGGGAAAACCCCTTGTGAGATTCAACAATTATTGCCTCAGCCTGCCATATGATTTGTACTTGCTTGTGCATTTTGTTTATTAAACATTATGTCTTCTATGTCTGTTACATGTTCCAAATAGTCAAAAATTGAAGAAAATCATTATCTACAAGTGAGCAAAAATCCAACCAATTGCCGGAAAAATTGATTAAAAGGGTAATACAAAGGCTTTCCAACATTTGAACACCAGATCAAACTAAAGTGTCAAAACATCAATATCAAAATACTTCTTGAGTAGATTTGTCTCTAAACCATCATGTATTTTCAAACTAGCTCAACAATTGGGTCACTAATCCAATAGGCTATTCCCGAAAGGTTTCTATAAGCATAAACATTCAACAAGCTATTGATTCAAATATCTTAAGTGCAAAAGATCAACATCATTGTCAAGTCTCTCATCAGGATAATCAAATCATCTATCACGAAGCTTGATCAATTTATCCTATGTTCATAATCTTGGATATATCTTTCCTATTTTGAACCCAGGTTATATCAAAATCAGAATTGCACCAACATTGGAATCAAACAAACTTGTAAACTATCAGATGCTTATATGAATTTTAAGTATCACCTTAAGAAAAAAAAACTCAGTTATAAAGCTACTCAGAAAAGAATAAGATTCTTGTATATCAATCGCAAGACCTTATTAAAACATAGGATATTCCTAAACCATTTTCATCACTACTTACGTGGTTGCAGTACAGAGTTTGACGGAGAAATTTTGCAAGGACGTGCTTTTCAACAAAGAGATGCCTTATCATAGCGAAAAAACAATAGCGGTAAAATCAACAAAGCATATCTTCCTAAACCAAAAAACACCTATTGACTTTGTTCTTTGAAAATTTCAATTTTTTTGAAATAATCACATGCCAGTTTGGACTAGATCTCAATACGAACAACTTAGAAAACAACAAAAACAAATGGAGGAAGAAGATAATCCTGTATTCCAAACTTTTGGGTATACTGCTATTGATGAAGAAGCAATCAATAATACCATTAGAGACCTTGAGCAAGATTTCAAATTTGATAGGCTAATGGAAAAATTGTTGGCAAAACAAAATGAGAAATATCTCTTGATGTTGGCAAAATTTGGAGCTAAATTACCACAAGACTTTAACATGGAAATATTGAAACAAGATGCGGAGGCAACAAGATGCAAAGGCAAGTAACGCCCAAAACATAGATGATCCAAATAATGAAGATGTGAATAAAGAAAGTCACGAAGAGACAAGAAAAGAAAGGGATGACACAAGAAAAGAGCATAGTGATAAAAGAACTTACGAAGAAACAAGGAGAAACTATATGGATAATTCGTTTTTAAACCTTACCCAACAAATGCAAACTCTACAACAACAAATGCAAGATGTGCAAAATGGAACAAGCTCCAAGAATTATTCATTAGAAGATATATGCCCATATCCTTTTGATAAAAATTTGAATATGGTACCATTTCCACAACATTGCGAGATCCCTAAATATGACAAATACGATGGAAAATCCGACCCTCAGAATCACATTAAAGAGTTTTGTACTATGAGTATGAAATTTGCCCACGATGAAACTTACCTTATGTGTCTTTTTCCTAGGAGTTTAAATGGACAATCAATGGAGTGGTTTTCAAGATTACAATCCGGATTCAAATCTTTTGAAGAACTTGTGAATAGATTTATTTCACAATACTCCTACAATATAAGGAATAAGATAACAATGCTGGATTTATGCAATGTTAAACAAAAGAATGGTGAATCTTTTATGATCTTCTTACAACGATGGAAACACATGTTTAATAGGTATCCAAGAGATGTGTCTGATCAAGAAAAAATGGACATATTCATTGATAATCTTATCAGTGAAATGAGTTATCAAGTAAGAATGCAATGTCCTCCCTCCTTTGCCAAGATGATGAGAATGGTCTGAAAATAGAGAACGCGATGGTAAAGAAAGGAGAGCTAAAACTTTACAATAATTCCTACAACAACAACACAACAATGACAAACCCAAGTTCTGGTCAAAGAATAGGAATGTCAGTAATGGAGGAAATGACGATAATAGTGCTACAAAACAACAACAACCAATTTTTAATCTATCAAGTAAAATCCCAAGAAATAAAAATCAAGAAAACAATAAGACCAAGTCCTTCTTCTCCAATCCTCGGAGGAAATTCACAAACATTGGAGAACCATTGGAATCAAGTTTAAAAAATCTTCTTGCTAACAAATTGATTGTTTTACCAGAAGCAAGAAGTTATGAACCACCAGGCAAGCCAAATTGGTGGAATGACAATCATTTTTGCAATTACCATCGGAATAAAGGACACCAAACAAATGATTGTCAAAGATTGAAACACCTTATCCAAGAGCTAATCGATAATGGAACTATCATAGTGGATAGCCACAAGACAAATGAATCACACCTAGCTTTCAAAACTCCACTTCCAAATTATGACAAAGGTGAACCATCCCAATTAAAAGATGACAAAGGAAAAGCTAAAGTGAATTCCACTTATATATATGATGATGTGGTAAATGTTATCATTGTTAAAGATAATCTATCTTCAGAGTCAATCAATGTTATTATGAGAAGCAAAGCAAAGGTTATCTTTATAGGTATAAAAAAAGACCCAACATCCACTTCACAACAATACAATTTAGTAGAGCAATTACAAAGAATACCCACTCAAATATCAATTCTAGAACTTCTTAAAGTTTCACCTATGCATAAGGAAATTTTGGAGAAAGCTTTAGTGGAAACAATAGTTTGAAAAGACTTGGATATAGATCAGTTCCAAAACATGGTAGGACACCTTATAGCTCCTCATTGCTTATCATTTTTTGAAAATGATGACGCATCCTTACAACATCCTCACAATGCTCTCTTACATGTTGAAGTCACCATTAATAAAACTCGTGTTAAACGCGTACTCATAGATGGTGGAGTTGGCTTAAACATTTGTGCATTAAGTTTGATAAAAGATTTGGGATATTCAGAAAATATAGTGGATCCAAAGAAGAAAATAACCATTAAGGCTTATGATGAAGCATAACGTTCTTCTAAAGGAACTGTTGTGTTACCAATCAAAATAGGACTTGTGGAAAGGAATACATTGTGTCAGGTTTTAGATTTGAACATCTCTTACAACATTCTTCTAGGAAGACCATGGATTCACAATATGCAGGCAGTTCCTTCTACATATCATCAATGTGTAAAATTTCCCCATGAAGGACAAGAGATCACTATAATTGCAGATTCTAGTCAATATTGTAATAATTTGAAGCCAACACAAGATACAAGAGTTCCATATAATAGAGAATTAGTATATCCTACCAAAGAAATTCAAGAAAAGTTAAGGGAAACCTTTGAAGAAAAGATAAAATTAAATGATGAAGGAATGGGAAAATATTCTTTGCATAATTTTCCACTTTCCCCTAAGTCATGTGGAAAGCCTACATATATTCAATCAAGGACATCAAAAAGATCAAAAGATATGTTTAAAGGAACATTTGTTAGAGCTAGAACTCTTGAAGAAGAAAATGAAGACAAGGAAGTTCTTGGTTGGTTGTACAAGGATGAAGATAAAACTATAGAAATAGTAGCAGAAGTTAATATTCCCATAGAACAATATGGCAAAGGTATGAAATCATGCAAAAAATGGGATATGAAGGAAAATGACCAATTGGTAAACAACATTAAGGTATTTCAGAACCAATTTGTCCCCACTCACAATCTAAAGAAGATAAGTCAGGACTTGGATATCTAAAGTCAAATCAAAAGCACCATAATTATCAACAATCAAAGTGGAGAAAGAAATCAGTCTCTAAAGAAGAAAACTGGCAAGAAAAGATACATCAAGCAGCAGAAATAGTAACCAATAAATAAAAGAAGAAAGAAGAACGTGAAAAGAAAGAAGAGGAGATTACCATCAAAGGTAAAGAATAATCTTGTCAACAAGATAAATAAATACAAGCAAATGCAGAATCTAAACAAGATATTCCTAAGCAGTAAAAATAGAGATGGCAAAAATCAGGGAACTTTTTGCACCATGTAACATCCCTATATGGTATAATGGTGTAGTTCTAGACCACGGTTCAAAGATAGATTCACATGAGTATGAATGGGGTCCCGATGTCTTATCCAATATGTCAAGTAAGGAAAACAATGAAGAACAAACAACTATTACAGAGGAAGACTTATCTATTACAAAACAAAAGATGGAGTTAGAAAGAAAATGAGAAGAACTTAGAATTCAGTGAAAAGAGGCATATACAAAACAACAAAGGAGAGGGAATGACAAAGACAAAGAAGTAACGCCACAAGAAGTACAAACATGGATAGATCAAGCATCCAGAAATATAAGATTTTCATCAAATGAGGAACAAGATGTATCAAGATGTGGCAGAACCATAGAAGAATTAAGAATTAGTCAAGTAGGATTGACTATTAGTCCAGAAGAGGTTGAGTTTGAAAGGAGACAAAATCTAGCAAAAGAATCCTCTTTATCATGTACACAAGTATGTCAACTCCAAAATGCAAATGAGGTCTTTGAAAATAATCAAGAAGGAATTTGCAGTATTAAAGACGTGTGTGCTGATATAATCCATTCGTTTAAGGGACAAACGTCAGTTAAAGAACCATTTGAGTGTGAACCACAAAATACTAATACTGATTTTGTTAGAAATAATTGGGAGATGCTTGGGAGAGACAATTCTCAAAATCATTCAATTTATGACATTACCTACTCTATGCCAAAGTATGATCATTATGTCATGAACTTTGAAGCACCTAATGATGACAGTGATTATGACTTACCCCTTCTTTATCCTAAACTAATTGATTGGGATAATTTAGAAAACCCTGAATTAGATGTCTTTTCCAATGATCATGACTTAGTCATGTATATTAATGTTATCAAACCCATAACACCTAAGATATCTTCCATTACAGAATCGAGTAACATTTCTCGTAGCTAGGAGAATGTCAAACTTTCTAGTCGCAAAATTGAAATAAAACAAGGAAAGAGACCTACTATTGAAAACCATTTCATGGCAACACTAGATCAATTAAAAGGGAAAATAAAGGACGTATTTGATGGTGAAAACCTCTTTGAGGCGCCAGAAGATGGAAAGTTTGACATTCTTCCTGCATATTTTCAGGAGAGAACTGCTATCCTGATAGAACCAATAGAAGCAGTAAACATCGGTACATCAAAGGACCCTAAAATACTTCATTATGCTACCTCATTATTAGATGAAGAGAGGAAAGAATACATGGAATTCTTTAAGAAAAGACAAATAAATTTTGCTTGGTCCTATGCAGGCATTCCAGGATTTAATCTAGATCTTATCATGCATCATCTTAATGTGGATTTAAAAGCAAAACCAGTTAAGCAAAAGCTAAGAAAGATGCATCCACACATTGCTCTTCTTGTAAAAACCGAGTTGAAAAAACTATTAGATGTTGGTTTTATAAGACCTTTTGCTTATCTAGAATGGGTTTCAAGTATTGTACCAATGTCAAAGCCAAATAAAAGCATAAGAGTCTATACATATTTAAGAGATATAAATAAAGAATGTCCAAAAGATGCTTTCCCATTACCGAACATTGATATAATTGTGGACTTATCAGCAGGACATGATATGTTTTCATTAATGGATGGCTTTTCGGGATATAATAAAATAAGAAATGCACCTGAAGATCAAGAAAATATAGCTTTCACTCGTGCATGGGGAACGTATTACTGGAATGTTATGCCATTTGGGCTTAAGAATGCAGGAGCGACTTATCAAAGGGCTAGTATGATAATTTTCCATGACATGATGCATACATTTATGGAAGATTATGTAGATGATATACTTGCAAAATCTCATACAAGACAATAACATTTAAGTATCTTAAGCAAGATTTTTGACAGGCTAGAAAGATATCAGTTGAGATTAAATCCAAAGAAATGTGCATTTGGAGTAACCTCTGGAAAACTTCTTGGGTACATTATATCAGCTCGTGGAATTGAAGTAGATCCTGGAAAGTTCAAAGCCATCATGGAGATGGAGTCACCTAGGAACATAAGTCAATTGCGATCTATACAAGGAAGATTGCAATCAATTAGGAGATTTGTCTCTTAGTTAGTAGATAGATGTCATCCATTCACCCATCTTCTACATAAGAATATTCCATTCAAATGGGATCAAAGATGTGGAGAAGCTTTTATGCAAATCAAATAATATCTCATGAATCCTCCAGTACTGGTATCACCAACCAAAGGGAAACCATTGTTTCTCTATATCTCAGTGACAAATGTATCATTAGGAGCTCTCCTAGCTCAACATGATGAAGAAGGAAAAGAAAGACCAGTGTATTATATTAGTAGAACGCTTGTTGGCTATGAATTAAATTATTCCTCAATAGAGAAGATATGTCTAGCAGTTGTATTTGCAACTAAGAAGCTGCGACATTAGATGTTGATTCATCCCGTGAAACTAATAGCAAAGATAGATCCACTAAAGTATTTGTTGATCAAGTCAACATTGATAGGAAGACTAACCAAATGGGTTATGATACTTAGTGAATTTGATATAGAGTATGTTGACCGAAAAGCTATCAAGGGACAGGTCATTGTTGATCAATTGGCTGAAGCTCCTTTACAAAATGACATACCATTTCGCATTGAATTTCCTGATGCAAAGATTCTGACAGTAAGTAAAAATTTTGGGAATTGTACTTTGATGGTTCTTATACATAATATGGATCAGGTGCAGGAATATTTTTCATCACACCTTAGGGATACACAATTCTGAAATCATATAGACTTTGGTTTCCATGCACAAACAATACTGCAGAATATGAAGCATTGGCTATTAAGCTCAAAATGGCCATTGAATGGAATGTCAAAGAATTACATGTCTATGGTGATTCACAACTTATCATCAACCAAATAAATGATGATTATCAAACTAAGGATGATAAACTCATGCCATACAAACAACTGGTAGAGGAGTTTAAAGAACACTTTAAAGAAATATCATTCACCCAGATTCCAAGAAATGAGAATAAAGCAGCAGATGCAATGGCTACAATAGCATCTCTCTTGCAAAATAAGGAGAATCAACATCATTACAAATTTATTGTGGAAGATGTCTTAACCCCTACCATTCAATCCCAGGATATCTATCAAATTTGCCATATATCAGGAACCAATCAATCCTTATACAAACAAACTTATCAGTACTTAAAAGGGAATATCCTTCCTCTTGACCTATCCTGCAATCAGAAAAGGAATTTTATCCATCAGTCCTCTCGCTATACTATTATTACATATATCCTATATAGGCATGGTCTAGATGGTACTTTGTTGAGATGTCTTGAACAAGAAGAATCTGAGAAAGTTCTTAATGAAGTTCATGCAGGTATTTGTGGCACACACTCAAGTGGCTTAACACTAGCTAAGAAACTTCTTTGTATGGGTTACTATTGGCCTACTATGGAGAGAGATTCATTCACATATGCTAGGAAATGCAAACAATGTCAAATCCATGGGAATCTCATTCATGCACCAACACAAGAATTATATCCCATGACAGGATCATGGCCATTTTCTCAGTGGGGCCTTGATTTGGTAGGAAAGATAAATCCCTCATCTTCTAATGGACATAAGTTTATTCTGACTACTACTGAATATTTCACTAAATGGATTGAAGTAGTGCTTCTAACAATAGTGATAGGAAAACAAATATCATCATTCATTTTGAATTAATAATCTATCGCTATGGAGTTCCTATGATCATTGTCACTAATAATGGAAGACCATTCAAAAATCAAGATGTGAAGGAGCTATGTGAACAATTTCATATCCAACATAGGTTTTCTACTCCACATTATCCATAGGGAAATGGTCAAGTTGAGGCATCAAACAAAACTATCTTGAAAATTTTAAAGAAAACAATCAATGAAGCTGAAAAAGATTGGCACATTCAGCTAAATCCTGCTCTATGGGCATATCGAACTAGCATCCGCACTCCAACAGGGGCAACTCCATATTGTTTGGTCTATGGATCAGAAGCCATATTACCTATAGAATTAGAGGTACCTTCTCTACGATTATCCTTGAAAGGTCTTATACCAGAAGAAGAAACATGAGTCTCTCGACTCCAGGAAGTTGAACTGATTTAGGAATGTCGCCAAAATGCAATAGATCATTTGAAAGTATATCAACAAAGAATGGCAAGAAGTTATAACCACAGAGTCAAGCCACACATTTTTCAGATTGGAGATATAGTTCTAAGGGAGAATCCAATAAATTAGCAAGGCCAAGAAAAGAAGGGAAAATTTGAACCAAATTGGCTAGGACCTTTTGTCATATTAGCAACATATGGATCAGAAGCATACAAGTTACCTTGAAGGTGATTGGTTTGATGAACCTATCAATTCTATTCATCTCAAGAAATTATATGCTTGAGATATAAAGTCCTGGAAAAAATCAATAAAAAGCATATAAAGTTCTAAAGAAATCAGTAAAATCAGAAAAGCAGAAAATCCCTAAAAAGCATAAAAAAAAGAGAGAAAAATGCAATAAATTCCATCTATGAGATCGCTTTGCGCACCTATCCACTCCATCATATCACATCTATTGCTTCCATCTATCTTAGTTATCCATTCCATCTTTCACATCTATTACTTTGAACCATTTTGCAGGAAATATGCAGCTTACCAATAATTATCAATCTTTGACACTCTTGTCATAGCCACTGTCTTAGATCTTATTAGAATCAATCAATCTGCATTTGTATCCTGCCATGGTTTGGATCTTGATCAATTCATATATCGATAATAAAGTTTTATTTCCGCTTGGGGCACAATCTTAATTCCTTTTGCTAAGGTGATCTTTTAAAACTTTGAAAATATAAAACATTCGAAAAACTTAGAAAAACCAAAAACACCTAGGGTTTTGAAATAGATAACGAGCACAAAAGCAATGAAGATCAAAGCATTTCATCAACAACTGAATCATGAAACTCAGAAACCGAAGAATCAACCAGCAAGTAATAAAGGATTATCAAAGATCATTCATTAAGATGATTATATCAGTTAATGACCATAAGAACATGTGAATGGCATACAAGATTCAATGTTTATATCTTGATTTTATTGCTAATCATGTACTCTATGTGACTTAAGGATGTCCATGACTAGAGAAGCTATGATGAGGCATGATTATATTTCTTTGATTACTGTCTATGGTTTATCTCTTATTAAGGTATGTACTTTTATTAGGATATGATCGACAAAAGATCAAGGAGGACATTCCAAGTCATGCATGAAAGGAGATAATCCTTGTCTGTTCTGCAAGCAATATTCAGGTCAACTTGATTCCTTATATCAAGTTGCTTGTATTAACTTGCTATATCAAAATCCATGTAAGAAATACTCAGGTCATCTTGAATCTTTATGTCAAGTTGCTTGTATTTTCATACAACATTTTAAAGTTCAATGATGAAATCAAGCACTGTTACAAGACAAGCATATGAAGAATGGCAGTATAATTTTTAGTTAGATCATTCTAGATTAGTTCATTATTTATCTTCATTATAAGCATTCATTGTCAGTTGCATTATAAGCATATCATTTCATTAAGAGATCAACGGTCATAAATAAAGATTGAGTATGCTTGGACAAACAAAAACAATTTGCATTTGATCATCATAGGTGCATTCATCTTTAGAATCATTTCAAATCATTTAGTTGTATTTCAAAAATTGCATTAGTTTGCATTCAATTAAGTGCATTTCATTAACCATGTAGTGTATCATTATTATTATTTGCATTATCATTAAAAGTTCATTGAAGATCATTTAGTTGCATCCTTAGATTCATTCATCATTATAAGCATTTATCATTATAAGTTTGATTAAACATAGCATTCATAGTCATCATCACTATAAATCATTTGCATTTTCATATCATTTTCATTTGCATCCATGGTCATCAAAAACATTTATCATTGCATCATATAGATCATTATCATAAGGAAAAGAAAGACAAAAATCATCATCCATGTAATCCATGCATATAGAACATCATCATATAGAGTAACATGCATAATAAAAGATCATCATATTAAATAGTTAATTTGAAAAGATTAATTTATTTAATTCATTTTCGTGTCTTTCTATTAATTAATTTAATTGAAATATTTTATTAATTAATTCATCTATTCTATTCCTCTAATTAATTAAATATCTAATATTTAATTATCTCCTTCAATCAATTAAATATCTAATATTTAATGGTTATTCTCCTATCCTATAGTCTCAAATATTAAATAATTTCTTAAATTATTTAATCCCCCTTTTCCAACTCACCTTCCATCTCCACTTCATCTTCCCTTTGCCAACTCATCAAACATGTGGCTAAGGAAATTAATATTTCTTAAATATTAATTCATCATTTATTTTCAACCTCCAAACTTAATGAAATATTGTGTACGTACACATATTTCATAACCTCCTTCTATATTCTCTCCAACATCCCTACATCTTAGGAAGGACTTGAGTCCACTTGTCCTCTCATGCCTAAATTTTCTTGAACCATCCCTAGATTCCCTTAGTCAGCAACCCAGTCAAGGTGAGATGAGTGACACTTGTCTTCTCCTTCCCCCTTTCTCTCAACCTTCACCTTTTCTCACAGCCATCCAAATTTGTAGATCTGATCATGACCGTTGACCTGGGCTACATCATCTTGTCCTCTCAAGGTCTATAAAATCAAAAGTTTCAGTTAAGAGAGAGTTAGACTTCAAGTGAATTTGCAAGACAATAATTTATAAAACTTATGCATCCGTGATTTTTAATCTTGAAGCAAATAGAAATTAGCATTTTAGCATAATCATGTAGTATTGCATATCATAACATTTGTGAACTATCAGTTATCAGTCCATTCTTCATATTCCATCTTGGAAGCTATCAGTGCTTGTCTGAGAGCACACCATCTGTAACCAGGAACAATGGAGTTAGGATACAATGAGACATAAACCATGAAGGTAATATTAGTATTTTTTATTTCATATGTATTTCATGTAGTTTTATTGGTTGAGTTTGGATTTCCTGTAGCATTTCCATTGGTATTTTGTGAAACTAACTTGTTATAGGTAGTATTCTGAGGATGAAATTCAAGTCAACACAATACATATATGTGTACATATAAGTATACATATGGGTATATATTACCCTATGTGGAATCATTTCAAGAAAAACCAATGTAATGATTTCATGCTCAAAAACAAATATGATGTCATACTATAGTTATAATAAAATACACGAGATAAAGATTTGAGAAATCCATTCTTCCATTCAATTACATGTTCACATTATATTTATATGTATAAACAAGTGTATTGTTTACACACACACATATGTGTAAATATATACTGTTGATTTAAAAATTAGAATAACAGAGATGCCAATGATTCATTAATTTCATGATGAATAAAGCAAAAACATAACTATACACACACATATGTTTATATATACACACATATACATACATGCATATATGTACATCTATACATGTACATATACATGCATATATATGTATATACACACATACACACTCACTCTCTCTCTCTCTCTCTCAAACACACACTCACTCTCTCTCTCTCTCTCTCACACACACACACACACACATGAAAAAATATATAATGTATACATATATATAGAGAAATATATACACAATTTCATATATATATGGGATTACATATGGTAAACCAAAAGAATTATGCCAACAATATTTGGAGATTTAGCTCGGATTAGTGACACCTCTTTAGTAATGGAACAATACCCAATTTCCTTTGTAATTTTTAGATAATCCTTGGTTAGAAAACCTTCACAAAACAGTGGTAACGAATGCAAGAAAAAATCATCAATGAATTGCACGACTTTCCTCCTAATCAATGTATGTTTTTCTAGTAAAAAATGCCAATGATGTTGCCTCCACTATGTATATTTCACTTCAAAATGGTTTGATTTTTATGCCAAAACTTTTTGTCGCTTCCTTCTTGATTTCTCCCTCTTTGGGCATGCATAAAAATGGCCTCGATCCACACTTTGGTGAGTTGCATTCAATGCAACTTAAGTTCTTTTCATGGGTAGTTTTTGTTTTTTTTGCCTCCATCACCTCTTAGGTATGGGAAACCGTAGTTTAAGTTATAGTTTTGTTTTTAGACTCCACTTCAACCATTTGGTTTTTTATAAAGAGCACTATCTATACAGCTTGAGTCACAAGGTTCAAATTTAAATTCGAGTTCAACAACAATAAAATTCTAATGAAATTCAACAAGGTAAAAAATTAAAAAAAAAATTGACATTAAATTCGTCTTATATAAATTTAATTTTTTAAAATATAATTTATATATCCACAAAATAATTAAATAAAATAAAATTTGTCATTTCTAAACAATAATTTTATAAATATGTATCATTAAAAAATAAAAATACAACATATAACGGTTTATATTTATATATGTAAATTTTTGGTATTTATATTTATATTATTAAACATAAAGTTCATAATAATATACTATAATATAATAGTTTATAATATAATATGTTAAGTATATACTTAATTAAATATGCAGAAGGTGGACCTTTATGTGCTCGAGGATGAGTAGAGGGAAGGGGATGGATTGGGTAGTGTTGTGGAGAAGAAAGACAAAGGAAGGAAAGGGACCGACAAGAAGAAAGGGGCGAGGAAAGAGCAAAAGAGGAGTTGCTAAATTGTTGAAGAAGTGCAACAAACTGTGAAGGCAGATGAGAATGTTGAGTTGAATGGTTAGTTGAGAGATGGTGAGCTGCAAGCCCTGAAACGGGAGGTTCGTGAGCTGAAAAGTAAATTGGAAGGCCAAGGGGTGAACATGAAATTTCAAGCCTTGAGGATGTAGATTATGGAAATGAAGAACAAATGGGATGCCCAAGACAAGCAACTGGCAAGCATTAACAAATTTTGCATTAGAGTGATGTACAATTAGACGACCACCTTTTATTTGCTACAGGACAAGACCATGGAGTGAGAGGATGATGGCAAACATTCATGCAGGGAGCTCTTCAAGCTCCTCCCAGATGATTGGGACAATGTCCTTGGGTAGGCAGGTCTTTGCAAGTTTGGTCCCTAGGTCTAGGTTTTCTTTGGTTTTATGGTTTCATGGTTACTCTAGACTTATGGGGTGTTTCCCCTGCTGTTACTCCTTTGTTGTTTGGACTCTGGTTCTGTTTTGAGTATCATTTTGCTATGAATGTGCTACTGACTGCCTTCAGGCTGTGTTTAAGGTCAACACCCTTGTTCTCGTTGCTTTTAATATAAAAAAGCATTCTAAAACTATAATATCATTTAAGCATAATGTTCAAGTTAAAGTACATACCCATAATAAAATGAAATGCAATATTAAACCATTCAGAATGCAACATGTATGCAATTATTTGAGTGTGTGTATCGGGTTTTCATCATGCTAATCATTGTTGGGTTGTTAGAACATTCCTACTTCATCCATTTTCTCGTCTTCGACATTTTCCTTCACTCATTCACATTCAAATTCTTAAGCATGCGCAATATAATATTTCATCCTCATATCAATTTCAATTTCATGCATTTGAAAATAACATTAAATTCGAGACACATTTAACCATAATTGACTATCTTTTTATGAATATTGTACAATTATCTTTTTAATTAATTTGAAATGTTGAACGAGTCTTTTTCGTTAATTTTTTTTTTATCTTTACTTTATTTTACTATGAACTCTTTCATTTACTACATATTTAATTTTTTTGTCATCTTTACTATATTTCACTGTAAAACTATTTTATTACTTTCCAATCAAATTTTTTTATTTACAATATTTTTAAATTTTATTTTCTCTTTATTTTATTTCACTATATAAAGAACTATATCAAACATTTCAATCCCACACATGACCATACACAAAAGAACTACAAAGGAATGGACATAAAGTGGAAGACAAAAATGCTAATTGCTATGATAAGGACCAACCCACATCAACTTAGATGTGAAATGGGGAGATGGATAATACCCAAAAGGGAATGGGGAATGGGAAGATAGAAGGTGTATATATTGCACTCAAGGGGTGGTGGAGATAGATTGACATTACATCATGGAGTGTCGAGCCTACAATGACATTTGGATCAACTATGTTCAAACACTAAATGTAAACTCCTTGTGTAGCCTATTTGACAACAAAAAAATCACAAGAGTTGTAGATTTTCTAATCAAGATACATAACAGAAGATCAAGAAGGAAAAAAAAGTTTAACAGTCGTAGTATTTCGTTTGGGTTTGTTTATAGACTTTACATACTTCTTTTGCTAGCTATCCATAGATCCCGACCTCATAAACATTATTAAAAACATTCATTCAACAACCTTATTTTATTCTTAAAATAGAATAGAGAGTTTTAACCTGGGAGACGGAGTTGTGCTGTGAAGAGGCAACACTTGTTTTGTGTACGCCAATTGAACGAATGTTCGAATTGATAGGTAAACAAGGTTGACCGTCAAATTTAACCTTCGATTCCCTAACCGCATACAATCAGGTCGATTCCGACAACGGCTTGGAAGAAGGAAACATTGAAGCATTAACATTAATTTTGAGCCAGTTTTTGCGAGATTGAAAGCAATTTACAGTATCTTCGCTTTTCAAATTCTGAAAATGAATAACGGACCCTCTGGATTTCGTAAGGGCTTGTAATATATAAGACGTTCCCAATTTCACATTATCTTACATTCTTTTTAACATGTAATTCAACCGTCTGATTTTGCAGACAATGCTCCGTTTACCAAGGGTTTGGTCATTACCTGTGCGATTGTTTCTGTCCTACTTGGCATGCACGGAGGAGCATCCGCCTGCGGACTTTCTTACCAGGTATGCATTGCACGCCATACGATTTTTCCATTGTTATGATAAATTGCAATGGCATTGTTTTTCGCTGGAAAATTTGTAGAAGCTCAACAATCTTAATACATTGTGAGACCAGAATTGCTCTCACAACATCAAATCTTTGGTCTATTAGGAACTACTCAGATTATTAGTGAAATTCCTTCACAAATGAATGAATTGAACTTTTATTCTTCATATTTTTAACAACCTACTTTTTAACCTACTCGCATTAACTTATCAGAAATTAAACTCAAGGTGTAGAGTAAAATTAGCTGACCATAGTTACCAAGAAACTGGAGTCCAGGGATGGGGTCCCCTGCCACCCAGGTTTCCTGGAGACTATTTAAATGCAGTATAGTCACATTATTATTTATATGCCCGTGTTCGTTGTTGGGAAATGACGTCGCCATATCTATCGCCATTGTGCGTCTCACTTCGACGGGTTACTATGGTCTAATATTTGCATTATTTCTCAAAATTTATATTATAGATCTATCTTTCAATTACCACCAACATAATTGTTTGATCTGTAATAGTTAGGTTTTAGGGCTGGATATATTTGACAAAAACAAGTTATGGAGTATACTAATGCCTACGAGTGTGTTGCTTGGACTCGGGCTTGCATCAAGCTACAATTGCTAGGAATTTATCTGAGATCCATTTTGCTGAATCAGTTTGGTAAAGAATCAGCCATGTAATATGCTGCACAGTACACTTGTTTGAGTTGATATTAAGAGCTAATATAAGAAAATTTGAAAATATTTGGATTTTTTTTTTGATTCTAAAAAAATATTTGGAAGTTTTTACTGTGCTAATTTTTCCCCTTTAAAATTACATTATACAAAAAATGAAAAATGATTTTATGCAGAGATTGTTTTTGCCTTGCTGACAATGACATATAGGCAGTAGCAAAAGTGCCTGCAAGAATTTCAAAATTCAAGCACTACATAGTCTATAGTCAATAAAATGAAACCAAATCTTAATATTATTCAAACACAACTTTTTCAAGGAATTTGGATAGTTTTAAAATTACATTTTCCTGCAATTTCACTTGTTATGAGTTCCTGCAGTCATAGCCACTTTCTATAAGCTTCTAAATGTTTTTGTTTAGCGAATCTACTTCCCGTTGTGTCTTTAAGGAATAGCTAGGCTTCAATGAGGTTCTTGTTCATTTTGGCTCTGTTTGAACATCAATCTACCAATTTAATAAGACACAAAACTGTGGTAGTTAATTAATTTTCTCTTGGAATTTCGTATTTTTCATAATTGAAAGAGATTGCCAAGTGACACGAGCCATGTTTGATAAGCTATATTACCCATGCGGTCAAATTTTGTGGCAGGTTACCTTCCTTGGATCTTTTTGATGGAGGAATGGTGATGTCTTCGTTTGTTTGTCCATATCATCTACCATATTTGTCTATATCTATCAATCTTCATTTTATGCACACCAAAAGATTTTAGAGCTGTCTTTGTCAGTGTCATCTTGTTTGTTCTTGGTCTTCAATTGATTTTGCATATTATTTAATTTTCTATATTGTGCTTGGTATATTCTCCATGGAGTCCCAATTAATTTTTTTTTGTTATTGATGATGGTGTGAGAGGGCGTGAAAAATTTAGATCTGTTTTGTTACCACTGCTATGGACTATAAAGCAGATTCCCGTAATGAATGGATTTATACAAAGTCACGAGCATACTATTTGTAAGAGAGTTTATAAATGCCTCCTTGTCTCTCATTCGTAAGAGAGTTTTTGTAGAATTGTTGGTATATGCTGCAGCTATTTGAATCTAAATCATTGTTCAATTGTTGGTGATTTTGCTCTTCAAGTGTTGTGTTTGCATTCATAGCTCTCAATTCCTCCAAGTTAGATTAGAATTTATTTTCATGTATGTTAGATTGAGTGAAAGATTTGTTGAATCTATTTGTGTGGAATCCCTAATCCTCTTGCCGCTGGTAAGTGTGCCTTGTGTGGTCAACGAGAAATTTGAGTAAGCTTAACTTCAACTATTACGCGTCCCTTGACAAGCATCAACTTGGATGGTGTCAACGTTTGATGGTGATAGCCTGAAAATCTTTAAGTATACCTTAGATGATTGCACTAAGCTTGTGTCAATACCTGTTTGTGAGACCTCGCCTAGTTTGATTCCACTAGATCTGTTCATCATTTCCTACATTCCTAGGCTTAGAATAGATTTCTCGAACCCTATTCCTTTTGCCCATTTTTTAGTAAGAAGTAAATCCAGAGCCATATTGATAAATCTTAAGTTGTTAGCATACCTATTCTGCACCTTCATGATAATCCAAACATTTGCGTAAGTCTCCAAGTGAACACATCAATTCACATCGACCATTGAGTTACCCACTCGTCAAGGCTTGACATGTAGAAACCTTGGAATCATTTTAGTTGATCTCATTCTTAGCAATTAAGGTGATTTTGTTCAAGAGAGGGTAAATTACCTTGGTATTTTTTTTCTAAAATGTTATGTGCATAAAACACACATCAACAGTATCCACCCTAGATTTACGAATTCTAGGTCCAATGTTAACACTCCCACTACCACTGATAGTGCTAGGAACATGAGAAGTGGCACTGGCAGAAGTAGAAGTTGAAGCACCGACAGTAGCAAAGTGAGTGGGACGTGTTGAGACATGGACCAGCTAGGACTCGAACCTAGGACCTTCCATATGCTGCTGGAGTGCTCTACCACCGAGCTACTGGCCCCTCTTGGACCAGTCCATCGTCGGTTCGGGTGTGGCTTATTTCCAACACCAACACCCCCCCTTAAGGCACACCTCTCGTGTGCTTGGGGCTCCTAGCTTGGACCTGGCTCTGATACCATGTTGAGACATGGACCAGCTAGGACTCGAACCTAGGACCTTCCATACGCTGCTGGAGTGCTCTACCACTGAGCTACTGGCCCCTCTTGGACAGTCCATCGTTGGTCCGGGTGTGGCTTATTTCCAACACCAACACCATGTAATTTTTTTTTGTTATCTCAGAGGTGTCATCGCGACTCTTATGAGGAAAGACTAATCCTCTAGGCCGTGCAATAACCCACAGACCTGTTGTGACGTTTTCACACATCGCCCCATTGCAAATGGGGACCCATGTTTTTTTTTGCTCGTTTTGTTTGTTTTCGCTTTGCTTTTTCTAGGGTTTTGTTAGTTTGTTAGTTGTCTGGATTTAGGGTCAAGCCTTAGGGTTCTAATTACCGTCTTTTCGGACCAAAATCCAGTCAGTTTTGGGGCTTTTGAGTTTCCTTTTCTAGAATGCAAATTTTGAATGCAATGAATTTGCCAGAATGGTCTAATTTTCAATTGGAATGTTCATGCAGAGCTTAAACTTGTCTAAGTGTTGAAGATGAAATGTGAATTTTTGTCCAATTGAATATTTTGACCAAATTTTGACTTTTTTGAATTTTGATCCTGGGCATTGGAATTGATTTGTTTTCGCCTCGTGAAGTGTTAAAATGTGAAAAATCTTGTTATTTTGGCCTGTAGGAGCAAAATCGCTCCTGTCCCTCAGTGAAGGACGGGAGCTCAATCTCAAATATCTCATCATTCTTGCAGAGTCCAAACAAATTTTACGTTTGAAATAATGGAGAACGACGAGATCTTTCCATTGAATATAAATTGAAGATTTTCATGAGCACAGAAATGCCTCTAGGAGGAAAATCGCTCCTGTCCCTCAGTGAAGGACCGGAGCTACAATTCAAATTTCGTCTTGTCCTTGCAAGATTTTGAAAGTTTAATGATTTGAGGACGTCCGAAGGAAGATACTTTGCCAAATGAATATAATTTGATATGCAAAAACGAAGGAGAATGACCTATATTGACCATATCGCTCCTGTCCCTCTCCAAGGGACCAGGGCGAGGTACCTTGTAGCTCTCGTCCCTCTCCCAGGGACCAGAGCGATTTCCTTCATTATGCAAAATCCAGACAAAGGTCAAGGCAAGTTTACGTTCAAAAACAAGGAAAAACATGAGATAAATGCGTTGAATATAAATTGAAGATTTTTGGGACGTCCATAACAGTGCTAATTGCCTAAATCGCTCCTGTCCCTCAGTGAAGGACCGGAGCTACAAATCCAATTTTGCTTTGTCCTTGCAAGATTTTAACGTCTTGACGATGTGAGAAGGTCCAAAGAGGTACATTTTATCAAATGAATATAACTTGAAGTGCTGTCGGGGAGATCAACAGGGTAGCAAGTCCGGCTTGAGTGAGGTCCTGATCCTGAAATTTGGCTAAGTCTGGAATGTCCTGATCTTGAAATTTGACTAAGTCTGGAAACTGAAAAACCTCCAAAAACTAGATTTTGCAATATAACTCCTGGAGGTCTGAAACCACTCTCAAACATCCTGAAAGTATATATGGAATATAACTTAAAGTATAAGAAAGAAGAAACATAGAAGGAAATGTCACTTATACTTAAATGTTATATTCCATTAAAATTGTCCTGATCGAGAGTGCGAAAAGTCAAATTTCGCTCGTGTCCTTCTCCAAGGGTCCAGAGCGAAATGCGCTCGTGTCCCTCTCCAAGGGACCAAGGCGAATCGCTCGTGTCCCTCACCAAGGGACCAGAGCGAAAATGCTTAGTTGAGCCATTCCTGACCTTGTTTGGACGAATCGAGACATCAAAGGCATGGTGAAGGACGAAATGAGCATGATAGAACATCCAGACTTGATCAAAAAACAATGAAATGATGAAGTTTTGCCTAGAGGGTCAAATTCGCTCCTGTCCCTCACTGAAGGACCAGAGCGAAGTTCTTCATAAGGTACGATCTGGGCAAAGATCAAGCAAACTTTTATGTTCGAAGGCAAGAAAGGAGGTCAATCGAACCCGTTGAAGACAAATTGAAGATTATCAAACGTCAACAAAGGACCAAAATGCTTAAGTTCGCTCCTGTCCCTCAGGAAGGGACCAGAGCGATTTTTGTTGTAGATGATTTTCTCGCCAAATTTCAACCGATCTCAAGGCATGAATGAATGAAAGGAGGCATTGCGAATCCGTTGAATATAATTTTCGAAGGTGATGAAGTGAAATGAGGCCCACAAGAGCAAAATCGCTCCTGTCCCTCAGTCAGGGACCAGGGCGATGAGGTACGTATCTTCCCACTTTTTCATTTTGGCGCTTAAAACACATTTTTTAAATTTATTTAAATGCTAGAAAAAATCGATATTTAATTAAAAGCATTTAAATAGCGCATGGTATGTATTTATTAATTATTTTTTGCCTTTGTAAAAAAATCGAAATTTATTAATTAAAAATAAAGGCATTTAATAATTAATTATTAATTTAATAAAAATCAAAAGGGAGCGCTTGGGTTTATTTTGTCAAGGTCGGCCTTTATTATTTATTAAAAAATCGTTTAATTTGCCTTATTAATTATCAAGTCGGCCTAAGGTGGTAAGTATGAGGTGAGCGCTATAAAGGGAGGGTGAAAATCTTCATTTTCACATCATCATTTTCATCTCTTACATGCGATTTGAGGAAGACAAAGGAGAAATGCGATTTGGAGTATACAAAGGAAGGCGCCAAGATCATTCAAGGGGAGGAGCAAATTTCAAAGGGAGAAGTGCGAAGTTGTGTTCAAGGAGGTGCGAATTTATATCCAAAGGAAGGCGTTAGTACTATCCAAGGAAGTGCGAATTGTCCAAGGCATTGGAGGACGTCAAAGACATATCAAAGATGGCGAAATTGCTAACTTGAAGAGGAGATCACGTCCAAGACTTGAAGGGTGGCGAAGTTGATAAGAGGAACGTTCTTTTGAAGATCACATCAAGACTATCGAATTTTGATTTTTGCCTAGGCAAATTCCTCATTTTGCATTCTAGAGTTAGCTCTCTAGTGAGGTATGGCGATATGGATTTATTGTTTTGATTTTGATTGTTAATCGTCATAGCTTAGATTTTGAAATTTTGAAATTTTGAATTCCTAGCTCAAGAGTCATTTTTAGAAAATGATTAATAAAGGACTTATCATTAAGTTTCCTAAAATTTGCTCTCTAATTTATGTTATGTATTGCAAGATCATGGTACTAATTTTGAAATGTTGTGTAGGCATCAAATGAAGGTCTCATCAAGGAAAATCAAGCCGGATCCAGGACGGTCTTCGCCAGGACGATCAAGCCAAGACAAGGGCGACCTCTTCCAATCCAGCGTTCCAAGGCGAGGTACATCATCCTGCACATCAAGGACAAAAGGAGTTAGGACAAGAGTTAATTAAAGATAGCCTCTCAACGACATCAAATTGAATATCTAGCAAGCTACAAGTGTCAGATGAGGTGGCGTCCTAGTCATCACTCCTCCAGTCAATGAAGTCCATCTCAGCATGTCCAGATTCAATGTACTTAACTCATGGAAGGTGGCACAAACTCCGATGTACCTACCCCGGCTATCCATTGGTCGATTTTTCTAAAAGGGACATGTGTCCAAGCAATACAATTTTATCATTGGTCAAGCATTAAATGTTATGTAATGGTTGTAACAAACCCTAATTAGGGTTTTCATTGTAAAATCTTGGCCATTGATCTTGAATTGATCTAAGCCATCAAATTGTATTGTGGGCACTATATAAGCCCAGGCATTTCATTTTGTAAAGGGAAATTTTTAGATGATTAGAGAGAGTTGTAAATAGTTGGAAGAGTTAGAATATAGTTGATAGAATAGCAATTAGAGTAGAATAGGAGGACAAGGCAAGAAATTGTTGCCATTGATTGTAAACAAACTCCATTTTCATTGAAGTAATGGTGAAATATGTCGTTTTCTTGCAATTTGCATGGTTTCTTGTTGAGTCTTCAATCTTAGATGGTAGATAATTAGATGAATGGAGGAAATGTGCTTGATTGATGGTGGAATTCGTACATCCATACTACTAGCAGTTTGTTGATTGCAGACTTGCCTTGCGTAGTCAACTGGAATCATTCAGCCTAAGCTCAATTTCAATTTGTCGCCTCTTCATTGATATGCATCAACTTGGATGGTATCTATGCCTGCGGTGATGATTTGAACATCATAAAGCCCCCTTAGAAGATCGCACTAGTCTTGTGTAGATGTTCCATTGATGTCAAAACAAGATCTAGTTAGAGTTTCATCAAAAGGTCAAGTCATTGCTCCTACATTCTTAGTATTAGGATTAGATCCTCTCTTCGCCCTTATCCTTTTTCCATTTTTTTTTTTTTTTTTTAATCTAAGTTAGTAAGAGCCTGTGTCCAGCAAAGCAGATCGGAAGTTCAATGTAAGTCCCCTTGTGATTCCAGCAAATCACATCATACCACTGGAGCTTGTCCACACGTGGAGACCCCACTAAAAGAACCTTGGAGTCTACCTAACTGATCCTTTACGCGAATCTTCAGCAGTTAGAGACTATTTTCTCAAGAGAGGATAAGATGCCTTTAGGTATTTTATTCTGTGTATGATTGTGTACAAAATACACGTCAACAAGACCCCACCTAGGTGCGGCTGGGTAAACCAACTCTATTTGGTCAGGATGAGGTTGAACCTACATCATTTGTATGTGTCTTTCAACGGTTCAACCAACTAGTCTACATCGTTGGTAGGTGTTAATTTTGTGCCCTAGATCAGTAATCAGATTTATGTCTTTTAATTATGCCCTAGTTTGTTATTCAGATTTGCAATATTTTATTAAACCATAATTTAGTAAACTCAGAAATCAAACAAGTAAACAAGAGACAAACGCAAATACCCTGAGAAAACCTCCAAGGTGGAAAAACCCAGCATTAAAGACCCACAGGTCAGATTATATATTCTCTCTTAATTGCACAAGTACAATACTTAGCTTGCTTCTCCAGATCTGATTCCTTTTGTATGTCAGATCTGCACTTCTAAGCACTTCAAGTCTGCACCAAAAGAGGCCTATATCCTCTTGGACAAGTTCGCACAATCCTTGGATAAATTCGCACTTTTATTAGCAGAGCTAATTCGCTGATTGCATTGATGATTGAATTGTGTTTGCACTTTAACTTTATTTATATGGATCTTTTGACCAAGGTCGGCCTCAATCCTTTTTGGCGGCAATTTATATTTTGTGGCGTGAGTCCTTTTTGGTGTAGCGTGGAGGATGGGGCTGGATTTGTCTTGGGGCCACGCTACCCCTTAAGGATAGGACCCAGTCCTAAATGGGTTCGGATGTTGCCTTAAGGCCATTTGAACCCATCTTTCCCTAGTTATAAACAACAGGACGATATGGAGGTAAGGAAGAAGTCCCTCCAACACAACCTAACTGTGTCCCTCTTCCTAAAGCTGCCTCTCTCCCAATGGCCGCAAGATCCTCCTTTTGTTTCTTTTTCCTTTCAATTTCCTCAACCATTACATAACAATCACATACAGCCTCAGTGAGTGCTTTTTTGCATGGGTCGGCATCATGTCCACGCAAACCAGCAATATGGTATCTCAGTCTATATATACCTCCATGGAATATTGTGTTGCAAAATGTACATTTTGTTTGCCCCTTTCCTTGCCCTGGAAAATCCTCATATTTCGAAGCAGGGTCCTTTCTAGTGGGGGGTCTAGAAGCTGAAGTAGACATTGTCGGATAGGTTTGTGAAACTTGAAGTTGAGGCAAATAAGAAAGTGAAGTTTGCTGCAATAAAACATTACAAATACAAAATGAATTTAATACACACATTCAAAAAAACTAAGGTAGGGTTTGTAAATTTTTAAAAAATAAAAATTGTAGGGTTTGTCAAACCCTACTTTCTTTAAATTTTTTTTTACAAACCCTACATAGTACATACAAACATACAAAAGATTTTGGAAGAAAATGTAAAACTTTCAAAATAAATGAATAAAAAATGGAATTTTTGCATACAAGAAAAAAAAAAATCTCGAAAAAAACAATCTTACATTTTACAACAAACTTGAAATGAGCTGCAAACTCTTCCTGTCCAACTCTTGATGCACCAAATCCAAACACAATGCAGAAGAAAACTTGAGCTTCCTCCTTGCTGGTTTTTCTTCTATGCACCCTTGTTTTTCTTCTCAACTCACTTTACTCCTATTTTTGCAAGTTAATGAAATGAAGTTCACTTTTAGGGGTAGGAGATAACTAACCAAAAAAAAACGGATTTGAAAAAGCTCTTAAAACTGTTTTTTTTTTGTCCTTTTTTTAACTTAACGCCGATCGAGTTCCAGGCACGGGACTCATTGAGCAACTCGGCGAGTCTGGCGAGTTTGCTCACCAAACTTGGGCGAGTCTGAGTCTGAGCTCCAGAGATTCGACGAGCATGTCTCAGACTCAGACTCACCGAGTTTGGCGAGTCCTGTTTCTCTGGTTTTGACAACAAATTTGCTCCCCACCAAGTATTGTCTGAACTCAACCAACGCATGTATGATCACAAGCATTTCCTTGTCATAGATTGAGTAAGTCTTCTCAACTCCTCTTAGTTTTTTGCTCTCAAACACAATCAGATGCTTCTCTTGCATCAAAACAACACCAATACCTTCTCTAGATGTGTCACATTGCAGCTTAAAGGGCTTAGAGAAATCTAGTATAGCCAAAATAGGGCACAAGCTCATAATCTCCTTGAACTTGTCAAACACACCTTGTCCCTTTTTTGACCAAACAAAAGCTCCCTTTTTAGTGAGTTTTGTAAGGGAAACAACAATTTGAGAGTAGCCCTTCACCAATCTCTTGTAGAAGCCACAAAGACCCAAGAACCCTTTCAGATGTGTCAAGTTCTCATGTGGAGGGCAATCAACTATTGCCTTGATCTTTTTAGGATCAACCTTTACTCCATCTGCACTGACGATATGACCAAGGTAGAGCAATGTTACTGAAATTTTCATTATATTTACAATTTAATGGAAAATTTAAGTACCTAGGCAAAGATTACAGTCACATAAATGAAATCTTTCAATTGTCATTTTATTCATTATATTTTATACAGTTGAAAGGATTACGAGAAGTAATCTACAGAAAGGAGGAAAGGATTACGAGAAGTAATTTACAAATAAATTTTCTCTCACACAAGACCGTGAGAGTAATCCTTACTTTCCTATGCAAAGGAGAAAAACTGAAGTAAACAAAGCAAATACATAGATAAGATAAGAAAGGAACCAGCCATTGCCTGGGGGTATATGGCTGGCATAAATCTGCTCTCGAAGTCGTAGGTCTGCATTTTTGAAATCCGTTCTCTTCCAGTCTCCTCCTTGTCCTGGAAAAGTCAAAAGGTGAATTGGGTTAGATCAAAAGATCTAAGCAATGACTAAATGTCTACTTATCTTACCTATACATTTGCATCATTTAATCAAACTCCCCTCGTCACAGAAAAAAATAAGCATCTAGGAAGACAAAGAGCAAAAGTTCATCTTCATTCCTTGAAGAATTAGTGTTTTTCTAATTGTTTGTTTAATGTGCAGAGACAGGTAAAGAATTGCAAATTTTAGAGGTTTTATTATGAGTGGGGTTAAATGAGGCTCCCACAAGGGTTGAGCCCAGCTCATAGAAACCATGTGATTGTTCAGAGGGTACTTGCAGGTATATACAGGAAGCATAAGATGGTGTAAAGGCAGCCATGAAGATGCATATTGCTGCAGTGAAAAAAGACAAAAAAAGAGCCTGAGGTTTTGGAGTCTGAAGGGATATGCCAAGCAAATTTTAAAAAAATGAAAAGGGTAATGAAAAAAGTAATATGACAACTGCTGCAGTAGAGAAAGGGAACAATGGAAATCAGATTATGACTGGAGGATTCTTGATTGAAGGAAACAATCATCCTATGGGTGGATGTTCAAGATAAGTGAATTGATTTATTTCTCTACTTATGGTGTTGGCCTAAAGTCTGAAATCAGCAACTTCATATGCTCTTAGGGAAAAGAGGAAAAAGATTAGTGGAGGAAGTGATGCAGTGGAGAAAAAAAATAAATTATTTATGCTGTTTTCAAAATATAAACAGAACTCAGAAAAAATTGTAGATATTCCATCCTTTATACAGATAACCTAGAAAATGAAAATTTTGCAGAATTTCATTTTCAAAAGAGAACAGGAAATTACAAAGAGGGTTTCGTATAAAATGCAGAGTTTTCTTCCTTTGAAACTGAAGATAATATCTTACAAAGAGACAAGGCATTTTTCTTTAGACTGAAATGCAAGCTGTTTTAAAATCCCAAATTTCCTTTTAAAGCACAGAAAATTAATTCTCAGAAAATCTTTTTCGAAAAATGCAGAATTTTCTTCTATCAAACGCAAAAGCCCCAAATTTCCTTTCAAAAAGCAGAGATACAGAGGAATTTACAGAATTTCATTGTCAGTTTCTTAGTTTGAAATGAAAAGTGCCGAAATAACAGAAAAGAAGAAAAAAAATCATCAACGTTTTTGCGCCTCAAAAAATTGCAAAAAATTCTGTGCGTAAGGAGTTGCAGAAAGAGCTTCTTTGCCATCAAAATGCCAAAACCCAAACAGATTTGTCAAGTGTACAGTTTTAAACAGAGAAATATGCAGAGAGTTTTCTTCTAAAAAACGCGAAAACCCCACCAACGGAGCCTGTAAACAGACAAGTTTGCAGAGTTTCGTGAAAGAAATTTTTTTTGCAGAAGTTGCCTTTCATGTAGATTTTTCAGAGTCTCAGAAATTTCAGAATTAACTGTACAGAAAATGCAGGAATTTCTTCTTAAGATTCAATCAAAGTCCCTAAATTATAGAGATAGCAAGATACAGGAAACGTGAGAGTGCCGTAAAGGGAAAAAATTGCAGAGATTTCGGTAGCAGAGCCGTGACAAACGAAAATGCCAAAGTTCGCAGTTTGAACCTTTAAAATTACCTCTCATTTTCTGCAACAATGGAGCAATGCCGTGGCTTTATGAAAACCCTATAATTTCAACGCATGGAGCAGACCTGTTCGAGTCATGGATAGCTGCTAGTGGAGGAGAAGTTAACATTTTTTTCCATCTACAGTTTGAAACCCTAGGAGCTCAGCCGAATATCTCTTTAGCGATGGAAACGTGCAATGCAAAATGAATGTTATTTTTAGGTTTTCCATCGCTTTTACCTTGTTCACCCTTTGCTCGATTTTTATGGGATTGTATTTCATTTTATGAAATGCGATGTAATGGATGCATGGTGGTCGAGGTTTCCACAAACTCCCACTTATGGGTTAAATTTAACATAAACTTTGCCTAGCCGTCGGGAGGCTTTAAAACCCCTAAGTCTTTTTTAGACTTATCAAATTTTAAAAGATGTATAATTAATTAAATATTTAGTAATTATATCAATGTTGTAAAAAATTGCTATTATTTAACAACATTTATATAATTAATAAATATTTAATTAATTATTTTTGCATCTTTTAACTTTAAGATTCAATACCTTTCTTCCATATACACATGATAATGTAAAATGAATATTTAATTGGATGGGTTATAAATCCAATTAATATTTATCATAATTGTGTCTTTAAAATCATTCCCAATATGCACATGGAAGGAAAATATTGAATCTTAGATAGGTGAAGTTATCCCAAGAATTTGGGGTCGAATTTGGGCTTGGGATGCAGTTATTCATGAGTTTGGGTTAGTTCTCTAGTAGTTAGAGACTGATTTTGAGTATTTCATCGATCAACCTTCAGTTAATCAAGTGTTTACACCTTATTTCACACAATTATGCAGAGTTTGAAGCCTTTTTGTGGGGGTTCCTTTCCTTACTCGGATTTGAAGATATTTTTGACTTGGAGATCACTCAAGGAGACTTTCAGTTGAGCACTAGTCATCTTATCCTTGCCTTTGGAAGACTTTTTGCATAAAGGAAGGAAAGATTTCAGTTGGTGAGGGTTCTGGATTTTTTCTCAAGCCTAGCTGAGTTTTGTATCTTGTAACCCATTTTGCAGTTCTGACAGTAAATTTCAATACAGATATCAGCTTATGCCTTTCTCATTTCTGAGTTATTTTTTCATGGTGTGATTGAGAGCAATTTTCATTTTTGTTTTTTTTGTGAAATAACCTTTCTTGAATTTTCTGTCTCATGCATGAATCATAGGTCATGCATTGTGGTTTATCAAAATAATTGTTTGAGAAAGTCATTTCCTTTCAATTTTTTGAGCAATGATCCTTTGCATAAAACATTTTTTGTGATATGAATTCAGAGATGTCATATGTGTAGAACAGGTGCATTTAAAGGAGTTTTCTTGTCATTTTTCAGATCATATGGCGGATCACCTTATTTAAGTTGTTAGTTATCTTTTTTCTTATTCCCTCTCCCTTTTCCTCAAAGGTTTTTCCTAAGGTCTTATTAGAGTTAGTGATCCATCATTTTCAGGAACCGGCCTATCCGAAGGTTCAATCACAATAAGAGTTTACCCACAGACTCATGATTGTTCCCATGTTAACCCAAAGTGCTAGGTTTTAATAGCTTAGTTATCGGGTGCATGTTTAGGCCTTAACAAACAACTCCATCCCAAACTTACACTTGGATTCTTTTGCAAACAATGATTCAAACTCCAGAATGTTGAGCACTTCATCCAAGTGCTTCAGGTGCTTCCAAGATTTGCTGAAGATGAGGATATCATCAAAGAAGATAAGCACAAACTTTCTCAACTGCTTCTGAAAGATCTTGTTCATACAAGATTGGAAGCTAGCAGGAGCATTAGTCCACCCAAAGGGCATGACTTTGGAAGGTAGCAGCAGCATTAGTCAACCCAAAGGGCATGAATAAGAACTCAAAATGCCCAAAGTGGCATCTGGAAGCAGTCTTCTCAATGTTTGACTCCCTCATTCGAATATGATGGTAACTTGATTTGAGATCAATCTTAGAGAAGAAAACAGCTCCATGTAGCTCATCAATGAGCTCATTGATCCTGGATATGGGGTATGGATTCTTGATTGTTTTCTGATTAAGAGCTCGATAATCCACACACGTGCACATGGTCCCATCCTTCTTCTTCACTAAAACCACTACAAAAGCTAAGGGGCTCTTACTTGGCCGAATGTATCCCATATCCAAGAGTTCTTTAATAGCTTTTTCTATTTCATCCTTTTGCTTCTTGGGTTACCGCTATGGAGTGGTGATGGCTGACTTAGCTCCTTCTTCCAATTCAATAATGTGCTCAGTCCCTCTGTCAGGATTTCTCCTGGGGGGGGGGGCTATCAAAGACTTTACTCCTCTTGGTGATCAATTCTTGAATATCTGGAGGGTAGTGTCTCTTTTCTACTATAGGATCGGGTGGCATGATCGCACATTCCGCTGCCCATTCCACTTGATCATGACAGATCAGCCTCTCCATCCTCTTCAACGACACAATACGAGGGCCTCCATTAGACATCCCTCTCAACACCACTTTCTTCCCTTCGGCCATAAACTTAGCCTCCTTTGTATGCAGATTGAGAGTGATCTCACCAATAGATAGTAGCCATTGTATGCCAAGTACTGCGTCATCAGTACCTCCAATGCTAACAACATAGAAGTCATACTTGACTTCATAATTTTCCAACCTCAAAGACATATTGGACACCATCCGATTGCAAGAGATAGTAGAACCGTCTGCCACCATTACTTTGAATCCATCAACTACTTCAGTTATAAGGCCTCTCTTTGCAACAATTCTTTCATCTATGAAATTATGAGTTGCTCCCATGTCAATAAGGGCAATGACTCGGTGCTCTCCAAGCACTCCCCTAAGTCTGAATGATACAATTTTATGGAGACTGAAAAAGTTGACCAACTACACCCCCGCCTTCTTGGTCATCTTCAACCTCTTCTGGAACCTCTTCATACTCACTTTCCCACATATTAGTCTGCTGTTCTGAATTTTCAGATTCTGATCCATTAGCAGAATAGGCTTCCATGCAATGCGCATTGCTCTTTCCATAACACTTATGACTTGGGGTCCATGGTTCCTTGCAAGAGTAACACAAATTCTTCCTTCGGAGCCCTTTTTGGAGCTCATCATCCATCATATAAGGAAACTTCTTGGTCTGATTTGAAAATTTCTTCTTGTCCTTTTGATAAGGGAAAGGCTTGGACTGAAATTTTGACTTAGGGGCAGCCAACTCCATGTTTCTTGATTTTTTAATGGCTTCATTCAAAGTTGGTGGATCAAATGCCTTCACCCAACCCTTCAACGGTTCCTCCAATCCTTCAGTAAAAAGGACTACAAGCCTCTTCTCCGTGGTGTTTGGCATCATCACAGCTATTCTTTGGAAATCGGCTATGTAAGTGTCCAATATTCCTTGTTGTTTTAGCTGTGCAAGCTCACAGAACTTCACCTCAAGGTCCTTAGTGTCGAACCTTTCAATGAGCTTGTTGGTGAACTCATTGTAAGTGACAATAAGACTATGGCCAAGAGTGACCAAACCATGATACTACCATTCATGAGCAGCCCCATCCAAATGCAAAGTAGCAAACTTGATAGCATCTTCCTCCGGCATTGGTCTGAAGGACAAATAATTGTCCAACTTTTGGACCCATGATCTAACAGAACACGTATCAATCTTGTCAAAGTGGGCTAGAGTCACCTTTCCAAGGGCTTGTTGATAGTCTCTTGGAGCATAGGAGCGATTATCATATCTTCCACCTCTCTTCTTCTTTTGGTTCATGGATTGGTCCAAGGTGAGGATATCCCGGATCTCAGTAGGAAGAGAAGCATACTTCATGTAACTATTCCTCACTTCATTGACTGTGGGTATTTCAATTTCAGCTTGTGGCGCTTCTTTGGGTAGGAAAATAGGTTGCAAAGGTCTAATGATTGACCCTCCAGGTGCTCCATTGTTACTCCCATGATTGCTTCCATTTCCTCCATGGTTGTTTCCATTTTCTCCAGGAGTGTTGGAAGTGCTAGCTTCATGTCCATTAGTGCGTTGATTAGGAGTCCCACCAATATTCTGATTAATTTTTGCTAGCAATTGGGACATCATGTCCATCATGGTGTCAAACTTTCTCTCTGCTCTTGCTTCAGGGGTCGTTCTTTCTGCCATAGTGTCAACTGCTGTCTCTCTGTTTCTCAGAACCTCTGAAAAAGTCTCTTCAACTAGGACGGGTGGAATCTGATACTGTTGTCTCTTTTGCTCTCTATTGTAGTAACGGACTTCTCTATCGCTCATGGAGATCTTTGATCAACTAAACAGATAGGCTGGTAGGAAAACCAACTCTGATACCACTGAAATGTCCCCCTTACTTTTTTTCAATTTTAAACATCACAAAGCACCCGTTAAAGTTAGGAAAGAGAAATACAATTCTGATCACCAAGAACCCAGTGTGGGTCAAGTGAGAGCATACGGTGGATAGGGGATCATTAGCTCTAAAGACAAACTGAAAGTACAATGTTAGGCGGCAAGCCAGCCCCTTCCACTTGTTTAGCGGGCAAGAACAACTTAAATGTAAAATCACTCTACCATTTTTCAACAGGAGGACAATTATTACAATACTGAAAGTAAGATCACTCAACCACTTATTCAACGGGAGGACTGAGAAACCAACTGAAAGTAATAGATAGGTGGCTAAGCCAGCCTCTTCCACTTCTTTAGTGGGAATACAAACCATAAAATGCAGTAAAGAAAGGTTGATTAGTACTACTGATTTCAGCGTTACAATGAGAGCATTAGCTTGCAGATTACAATAAGAAATTTATATCCAAACACACACAAAAATATTAGGAATTGATCTTCTAACAAATATGAGCTATGCAACATATGAAAAGTATCCAAATGGGTAAATAATTCGGGTCTGATATAAAGAACAACAAACTGAAGTAACAGACCAGCAAGAAGAGAAATTACCTAGATGCTCATAACTTTGCCCACACAACTCCGAATGACTTGAAATCAAATGCGAATGATCCCTAGAGAGGAAGCGTCCAAGCGATGACCAACCACTAGCTGCACATCTAATTAACACATTAATGCACGCTTTCCAAGGCATTCACATACATGGTACGACCAGGTAAGGAGGGCGATTTTTGTTTATAAAATCCAAATCAACGCCAAAAACCACAAAACTTAGCAAAAGGAATTGCCTAACCAAGAGGAAAGCATAGGAAGAATACCCAGAAGGAACAACTGAACTCTCAGAGACTTGTGAATGAATTTCACAAGCTCCATATGAAACAACAAACTCTAAAACTGAAAACAACACTCTAAAATCAGAAAGCATCATATAACTTTATCTTCGTTGAGCTCAATCTGCTCCTCTGGATGAGAAACAATCACAATATTCAGCTAGGGGCTATCTTTCAAGCATGAAATTGAAGGAGGCTAGGAGGTATGCATACCTTGAAGCAAGAGTTTGAAATGATTTTGGCAGCACTTCTTTATGATAAGCAATAGATACAAAAAACAAGAGCCCAACACTCTTATTTATAGCCTTTGAAGCTCCAAATTCAAATTCAAATTCCCTCCCAAATGGATGCCAAATCCAAATGCACATTCATTTCTCTTTTCTCTCCGTAATTTGTAATTTGCATTTCATTTCATTTCTCTTTTACCAAAATCCCCCATCACAAGGTGGCAAATATGCTTTAATAAAAAATATCAATAAAGTGTGTTAAGGCGTCAAAAGTAATAAATTGAATTATATTATAAAATTAACTCATTTCCTCCTAAGCTGTCCATCTAGCTTTATTAATAATTGACTTTATAAAATATTTTCCCCAAGCATGAATCGCCTAAAATAATCTCAGACTTGTGAAAATAGCTCCAAAAATGTTGGAAGACAAACTGCTCAAACTTACCTTCCAGAAATAGTCATTTGAACCGACCTACTGAAACTCTGCTAAAAATAACACTTACTAAAAAAAGTATATTGTTAAAAATAGTAAGTGTTTCCAAAGTGATTTTAACCACATTTTGAGTAGCCATTGCAACTTACTAAAAATAGTAAGTCCGGAAAAAGTCCTCCAATTCATTTGCATGTCATACCATCGCGAAAATCTTTGAAAACTCAAAAAAACCCAGAGAAATGAGCTGTCCTCGCCCCCACTTATTAAAAATAGTAAGTTTACCAAACTTCACTGCTTGCTATGCATGTACCATCATTGCGAAGCTTTCTGAAAACCCAGAAGGAATCCATAATCAAAACTATAAAACTGCAACATGCAAGCCACCAAAAATGGCGAAACATCCTCCTAGAAGTAGGAAACCCTATTTTTTGCTCCCGACTAGCCTACGGGTCTCTGGAATAGGCTAACGGCCAATGGAACTGATTATTGTTGAGAAGGGGACATTACAGGGAAAATCATGGGTTGTTGGATATGTGGGGGGAAAAGCAACTCCCATAAGGAATTTTGACCTTTTGACCACGAAAACATAGATTTTCATTAGGAATTTAATGAAATTTTCCACTCAAATCATCTGGACACTTCAAATCTTCAATAAAACGCATCAAGATTTAGCTAAATTCATCAAAATTTGAGTGAGACAAAAAGAGATCCATCAGGATAAAGTGCAAATTTAACTTACATAACCTCCTAGGAGCAAGAAAGCAACCCCTAAAGGACCTTTTAACACTTAGGCACAAAAATATCACCGACTTGGGAATTTAAAACTTGTTCATGCTCAAATGGGTCTATACTTAGACAAAATTGGGATCGCCTAGACATCTAACATTTAACACACCTAATCCTATACAAAATTTGAAAACCCTAATAGCAATTAGGCATGATCTTTTTCCAAAACTTGAGACTCGAACACTAGAAGCTCAAAATTGCCAGTTACCGCCAAAACCTTAAACTAACAAGACGCGGAAAGAAGGAAAGAGGGGGTCCCCGTTTGCAATGGGGCGATGCGTGAAAAGGTCACAACAGGTGGGCAGTTTATTATATGTTACAACCACTTGACCTGATATTATGCAAGCTGTTGGTTATGTTGCCAGATTTCAGGCTACACCAAAGGATACTCATGTTCAAGCTGTAAAGAGGATCTTCAAATATGTTAAGGGTACAATGGATTTTGATATATGGTATCTTATAGTTAAAGATTTTACTCTCACAACTTTTATTGATGCAGAATGGGGAGGTTTAGTTGATGATAGAAAGAGCACGAGTGGTGGTGCTTTCTTTCTTGGAAGATGTGTTGTTTTTTGTTTAAGTTAAAAGAAGCCTTCTATTTCTTTATCTAGAGTAGAAGCGAAGTATATTGCAGTTGTATCATGTTGCACTCAGGTACTTTGGATGAAGCAAACATTAAAAGATATAAATGTTGAGTATGATCACCCCATTTCCATTTTTTGTGATAATACGAGTGCTATCAATATTTCAAAAAATGCAGTTTTGCACTCTTGGACTAAGCATATTCTTATTAAATATCATTTTTTGAGAGAGCAAGTTACTAATCAGCAAGTTAAGTTGGAATATGTGTCTTCTAAAGAATAGATTGCAGATGTGTTTACCAAGCCACTACCAAAGGAGACATTTGAGTTCTTGAGGCAGAAGCTAGGAGTGATTTCACTTACTCATTGATTTGCAGGGGGAGTGTTTATTGTTATATATTTGTCCCATTTAATGTTATGAAGTGTATTTTTAGCTAGGCACATTTGGTTCCGTCATTGATGTCAAAGAGGGAGTAGTGAGACAGGGGGAGCTTATTGTTTAGTTTGTTTTAGAGTTGATTTTTTGATTCAAAATTTTCAATTTGGATTGCCATCAATGACAAAGGGGGAGTTTGTTGCACAATTTGTCATTAATATCATTAAGCTACATTAAATTCATTGGCAAGTCAAGGTCATGCCATCTTTGAATTGTTCCTTGTGGGCGTTAATCCTATGTTATTGAGCTAATTGCTTTTGGCTGGGTGGACTTTAGTATTGTTTGACTATTGTAATGGGTGCGATAAATTAATAGTTTGGAAGACTTCGTCAAATATTTGTAAGTGGTTCCATATTTTTGAAGCAGTATTTTATCATGACATCGTATCTTCTTCTGGCAAAGAAATTAGCGGTTCTTTTTAGTCTGACTCGTGTCTTTACCTTTGGAAAGATGGCAGAATTTTTCTTTTACGTTTTGTTTTCTCTGGTTGAGGTTGTAAAGTGAAATGCTATTGGGCTATTAGTAATTCATATTGTCTATATGTTGGTAAGTTTTTTATGCACGTGCAACTTAGAATAAAATACCCAGAGATATCCTATTCTCTCTTGCTGAAAATCTTCTATGTGTAAATAGATGGACTGTGTGATCGAGAAGACGACTCCAGGGTTTTAGATTCATGTGGATAGTCTCATTTGGTTCATTGTGATATGCTGGTAATCTCAAGGGGGACTTACACAATTTTTCAAGGACTGAATCAATCAAAGGATTCTGTTGATTGCCGACAATTGTAACTTTCTCATTTTTGGAACAATTTTGCAATGAGTTCCTTTCAATCCTACTTCCACTAAGACTTGGGAAAAAAGAGCAAAAGGGAGGGTTAAGGAAGATAATTCTAACCCTAGGCTAATCCTATGAACTTTGGAGATGGAAATTGCAAAAGTGGAATTCTAAACCAATTCTTGTTTCGCCAAATTCAACAACAACACAAGAATGGTGCTATCTTCTAAGGAATTCAAAATATTTTCATCACTAATATTCACCAACATTTTGAACAATTAATTTAGCAATAGAAGTTAAGTTTTCATTTATTGGTTCATGCTAACTTTGACCAATAATTGAAAATCATTCAATTATCAAAAGTACGAACACATCCATTCCACATTAAGCAATTCTATCAAATCTTTCATTCAATCTATCAACTTGAAAATGAAATCTATTCTATTGAGAGCCAAGAAACCATGCTAACTTGCAAAAGTAGACAAAATTCACCAACAATCGAACCATGAATAACTGTGCCCCTTATCCTTTCCTTTGACATCAAATTTAATGAACTTAGTCACTATGGGGCTGAGCTCTTCCATTGGAACACTTGGCATAATGTCAACCTTGTATTCCATCAGGTCCATCTTATCAGTTTTCAAAAACCATCCTCAATGAACAAAAATGAGGATGTCTCGCCAAAATGTTGCTTTCGGATTCGATTTGTAAAAGTGAGGAAGTTGCTTTGAACTTTGGCTTTCTATGTCCATGTCCTTGTCTCAGATTGCTTAGATTATTTCTTCTTTTCTTTGTCTTTCCTTGAAGTCTCTGAGGTCCACATGGCTAAGGTTGGTATCCCAACTCTCTTCCATTTCGTCATGATCTTGGACTCCAACTTTGAACTTCGTGTTTGTCTTTCTGGAAATCCTCCCTTGAGTTGATATCTACCACCTAAAAATAAATAAATTTTTCCAAGTTAAAGACAATAAGGGGGTTTGATGTTGATTTCCAGCCTAGAGTGCAAAGTTTGAAGGAATTTTCAAAGGATAAATCTTATCTCTCATGAAATTCCAGGAATTAAACTTAGTAAAATTTTGGAAATTGAAGCACTTGCCCTAAAAAGCATTAAAAAGTTAAAATGATTTTGAATAAAACTTGAAGGATCTAAAGTGAAATTTCTCTTGGAAGTCCAAAAAATTAGAAGCTCCTATTGAAAGTTTGAAAGAAATTTGGAATTTTGAATGAAAATCTGCCTTCAACCCTTAGTAAACCTGGGTATCTTGATGAAATCCCTCAAATTGCTTAAGGAATCACTTTCAACTTTGTCTTCAAGCGTGGAAATTGGTTTTGAAATTCTCTTGGAAGATGTCTTGGAAATTTGTACTTTCGAACTTTTTCAATACAGGCCAAATTTTATAGAGTTTTGAACCTTTTCAACACTTAAGCATTCCATATGCTCGAGTGGACTTGATGTTGGGTCAAAGAATTTTTCTTATTCCCAAGGTGGAATTAACATTTGGACAAGGAATTTTGACTATCCTCGGGCACACATGGCACTTGAGTTCGACGTTTCTTTCAATCCACCAACGCTTAGCCGATTTTTCCTTCATCTTTCTTGAATGAATTTGCTTCTTGCTTGAGGAATTTCCTTGACACTTAGCCAAACTTTCAAATTCTCCTTCATGGTATCAACACTTTGGCGAATTTCATGTTGATTTCAATCATTTTGCTTTAATTTTTAACTTGTTTTAATCCATCTATGCTTTAATTTCTCCTTCTCTTCATCTTGGGTGGACTTTGCATGTGTTTGAGGAAAGTTTACCATACTTGAGGGTGGACTTGACAATAGGAAAGGGAAGTTTTCCGCAAGGCATGGGCCGACTTCATCATTGGTTAGGAATTATTCAATCATGCCTAGGGCGGACTTCACCTTGGGTAAGGAATTCTTCAATGCCTTGGGCAGACTTGCATGCTGATTAAGGAACTTTTTCATGTGTCAAGGTGGACTTGGTCCTTGATTGGAATTCTGATGCTTGCAAGGGTGGACTTCACATGTGGTTGGGAATTTTGACACAAGGCTTGTGCGGACTTCATAGCTGATCAATAAATTTCCTGCTTGTTTAGGCTATCTTTATAGCTTGTCAAGGAATCTTCTTCATTTGCAAGGCTGATTGAACACCTGACCAAGGAGATTTCTTGGTTTACAAGCTTGACTTAGCATTTGGATAGGAAAATTTTCATGAGAACTTCACCTTGACTTACCACTTTCTTGCAATCTACCAAATGAGGCTGAAATGAAGTTTCTATATTGTGCAAACAACCCTTCATGCACAAAATGAAAAAGATATTTGGTATGTGGATAGTGGCTGCTCCAGACACATGATCGGAGATGAGACTAAGTTCTTGATTCAAGAAATTAAATGGTGGCAAAGTAAGGTTTTGTGGAAATTCATTTGCAAAGGTAGCTGGTAAAGATACTCTTACATTGAATGATGGAAAGACTTAAGTTGAGAATGTGCTGTTTGTTGAAGTTTTAAAACACAATTTGCTTAGTGTTAGTTAGTTGTGTGATTAGGGACATAGCTTAACCTTCAAATTGATGCAAAATTTGTAAAGATGTTGTTCATATTGCTGATGCTAGTAGGGAAGCAAACAATTTGCACATTCTTGATGATGTTAAGAGTGAAACTTCTTGTTTGAGTCTACTTGATGAATCTTGTTTGTGGCACAGGAGACTTGGACATATAAATTTTGATAGTCTTATTCAGATCAGCAAGAAGGAAGCGCTAAGAGGCTTGCGTAAACTTACTAAACCATCTGACACCATGTGCAAGGATTTGTCAATTGCCCAAACAAACTCGTAAGAGTTTTAAATCAAATGAGTAGTCAAGCACGAAGCCTTTAGAGCTGATACACGCTAATTTGTGTGGTCGCACAAGAACTGCAAGCTTGCAAGGTGAAAAATACTGTATGCTTTTAATTGATGATTCCTCATGTATGACTTGGGTTACTTTTTTGAAGGAAAAATCAGAAACATTGCAGAAGTTCAAAACTTTTAAAGCTTTGTTAGAGAATGAGAAAGGTCTCAAGATCAAGTTCCTATGTTTAAACAATGGAGGTGAGTTTATCTCAAATGGCTTTGTGATTTTTTGTGAGAAGTTTGGAGTCAAAAGACAATATTCAGCTGCTAGGACACCTCAACAAAATGGGGTTGTTGAGACGAAGAACATATCAGTCCAAGAGATGGCACGAAGTATGATGAATGAATCTAAGGGAAGTGATTGTTTTTGGAAGGAGGTAGCCCATACAACTGTCTACATTCAAAATAGAGGTTTAATTAGAGCCAAGCACAACAAGTCACCTTATGAACTATGGAATGGTAGGGCATCATCTGTTAAGCATTTTAAAGTTTTTCGCAGCCCTTGTTATATTAAGAGAGATGAGGATAATTTAGGCAAATTCGATCCTAGAGCTAATGAAGGTATTTTTCTAGGATATTGTTCAAAAAAGTTAAGCCTACAAATGTTTTAACAAGAAATTGCATAAGATAGTTGAAACTTGAAAGCACTAATGTAAAAATTCATAGAGATTGCTAACTCCTCTGAAATATTGCAAAGATGTGACGATAGCTTGTAGAATGGTGAGGCTGAAAGCATTGATCAACAAACTCCTACTAGTGTACAAGTTGGGACAGTAAGTAACAGTGCTAGAAATACCTCTGAAAACAATCAAAATGAAGGAGTTAGTACACATTTAGAAGGTGAAACAACAAAGAATCAGTTTGGTATAGCAGATACATCAACTAGACTTACATCCCCACATGATCAAAATAGGACTACAATCAGAACCTCACTTAAGACTTCTTCTAGATTTGTTGAAAAGAACCATCTAATCAATCAAATTTTATAAGAGGACAAACCTAGAGCAACAAGAAGGAATGTGAATTACTATGAGGATAATGACATCTCCTTGCTGTCCATGATTGAACCAAAAAGCTTTGAAGAGAAAGTAGAATACAAATCTTGGGTAGCAGCTATGAAGGAAGAGTTAGATTAGATTGAAAAGAGTGGAACTTGGGAACTTGTCCCAAGGCCTATGAACAAGAATGTCATTGGCACAAAATGGGTCTTCAAGAATAAATTGAATGAGGATGTCTAAGTGGTGAGAAACAAGGCAAGGTTAGTGTGTAATGGATATGCCTAGGTTTAAGGGATTGAATCCTATGAAACTTTTGCTCCTATTGGTCTTTTAGAGGCAATTAATTTTCTTTAGCTTTTGCCTCCTTTAAAGGTTTTAAAATTTTTCAAATGGATGTCAAATCTGCTTTTTGAATGGAAATCTGAATGAAGAAGTTTATGTAGAATAGGCTGAAGGATTTGTGCTATCAGCAAATCAAGATTATGTATGCAAGCTAAAGAAGGCTCTTTATGGCCTCAAACAAGCACCAAGTGCTTGGTATGACAAGCTGGATTGTTATTTGCTACAACACGGATTCAAAAGAGGCATAGTGAACAACTTGTTGTATGTTAAAGAGGAAGGTAAACATATGATGATCATAGTTGTTTATGTTGATGATTTAATTTTTGGTAGTGACTGTGAACAGATGTGTGAAGTTTTTGCTACCAACGTGAAGATGGAGTTTGAAATGTCAATGTTAGGAGAGTTATCTTTCTTCCTTGGGCTGCAAATTCATCAATCTAAGGAAGGTATTTTTATTTCCCAAACTAAATACATTAGAGAGATGTTGAAGAGATTTAAAATGGAAGATTGTACTCCTGCAAGCACTCCTATGGTAATAGGCTACAAACTTAGTAAGGATGATGAGTCTTTAGTTACTAAGCAAACTCTTTACATGTCTATGATAGGAAGTTTGTTGTATGTTACAACCACTAGACGTAGCTTAAGGTAGGTTGTAGGATATGTTGCTAGAATCCAGACCTCTCCTAAAGACACTCACGCTCATGCAGTTTAAAGAATTTTTAAGTATCTCAAAGGTACTATGGAGTATGGGCTTTGGTATCGTAGTGGAAATGATTTCTCGCTTATAGCCTATACAGATCAGATTGGGGTGGCTTAGTTGTTGATAGGAAGAGCACAAGTGGAGGTGCTTTCTTCCTTGGGAGGTTTTTACTATCATGGTATAGTAAAAAGAAAGCATTTGTTTCTCTCTCAATAGTTGAAGCAGAATACATTGCTGCAGTGTCCTGTTGCACACAGGTTCTTTGGATGAAGTAGACATTGAAAGACATTATGGTAAATTTCAGTTATCCTATTTCTATCTTTTGTGATATTATGAGTGCCATTAACATATGTAAAAATCCTATTTCGCACTCTAGAACTAAGCATATTCCTATCACTTATCATTTCTTGCGGGAACAAGTTAGTAAATAACAAGTTAAACTTGAATATGTTTCTACTAAAGATAAGATTGCAAATGTGTTTACTAAGCCGTTGCCAAGAGATACATTTGAAAAAGCTAAGACAACAGTTAGGAGTGGTTTCACTCCATCATTGAAGAGTTGTATTGCTCAAGGGGAGTATCTATTGTACTATTTTACACCCAGTTGCAGGTTTAATTACAAATTTGTATTAGTTTTTGGTTATTGATGTCAAAGAGGGAGCAAGATCTTAAGGGGAGAAGTATTGTTTTCTTGGTTTCAGGAGGTTGTAGAAGATGGAATTGCCATCAATGACAAAGGGAGAGTTTGTTGGAATTTTTGTCATTGATGACAAGGATTAATTGAGCTAGTCTACTTGCTTGGTTGAGGTGCTTCCTTGCTTACTTCAGCTCCTTGCTTGCTTGCTCTAGCTGCTTGCTTGGCTGCTTGAGGTGCTTGTATGTCAACTTGAGCTATGTGTGTCTCTGCCTACTTGTCTACTACTTGTTCCGAATCAGACTTTATGCCAAGTCATGGTTTGAATATTCCATGGGGCCTGTTCTCTATTTTGGTTAGACCTCTTTTTTAAGTTCGGGTATTTGAAATTAAATTTGTTTTGGTATTGTTTTCGTAATAAAGGCATAGATGGTGGTTTGCGTTGTCTAATTTTGGAGGCAATTTTTTTGGCAATCGTTTTGAAAATGAATTTTGGCAACGGCTAAGATTTTGGAAGTGCGCATGTTTTGCTGGCAGTCAGTGTTTGACCCTCATAAGAATTTGTAAAGTGCAAAAGATGGTTTGAAAAATAGCCTATGCGTTTTTAAGGGAGTCGCGCTAGTGTGAATAGAAAAAAATGTTGATATGGAGTTGATTAGAGGGAGACCGAAATGTTTTGGGCGTCTCTTTATTGAAGATGTGTATGTGCTTATGTGTATTTTTGAAGACGTCTATGAGGCTATTTTCAAAAAACTGTTCTTGCTTTCAGAAAACGAATTTATTCATTCAATTTCTTTGGGGATGTGATGGCTTTATTTCCTTGAAACGTATTTGGTGGGGGTCGTGTCTTCTGTCAGAAAAAAGAAAGAGTTTTTAATTTTTTGCGGAGCCATTCTTCCACGTTTGGGACTCCTTTTTGTGCAAAAGAGATGAAGGCCTTAGTATTGTCTTCCGAGGTGTGGGCCCTATTGTTTTGAGTGAAAAATATTATTTGTGCGTTTTTTTTTTTGAAAGTTTGAATGACTAAGGTTTTTGATTAAAAGGGAAGTAACAAAGATATGAGTTGTTTGGAAAAATCAAATAATATGTGACTGTTCGAGTCTGAAAAGTAAAGTGGAGACCATGGAGTGGTAAACATATTTTTGCAAAGACATGTATTGGAGATTGAAGATACACAACGTCTAAGGAATATATGAGTATTTGAAGAATTAAGAAGTCCGAGTGAATTGTTTCTCATCAAGCTGAATTAAATGTGTATTTAAAGATAAGGCTTGCTACTTGAAATTTTTTTGCTCATTGTGTAAGGAGTGTTGTGTGAGATTTCATTGCAGTACATTGTTGAAGAGTTTGTGAGTTTATAAACAATTTTTTGTTGAAGTCTGTAGGAGAAGATGGAAGAGTGCAATGTTACAAAGAAATTTTGAGTGTGATCATCTAAGAGAACAAAGTTGGCGCTTCTGTTTTATTGCTACTTGTGTGCGAAGTTGGTGCTGTAGATTTGCAATTTGAGTATTGGTAGGGTTGGTGCTGTTAGAATCAGAGATGACTGAGAGGGGGAGGTGAATTAGTGATCTACCGGAAATCAAATCCTCAAACTTATTCTTTATCCACCGATTAGCAATGCATAACAGAAAAGAACATAAACATGCAACAAAGAATACACAAATCCACAACACGGAAATTTTTACGTGGAAACCTAGAAAGGGAAAAGCCACGGTGGGGCCGGAATCCACAATATTCATATACTATGGCTAAGAGTAATAAATATTACATAGATGGGGAATGCACTTGCATTCAGGCTCATTGCCTAGAGCTCACGACTTAGATATAGTTGCCCGGAAGGCTACAACCTTCAGGGAAGTCGCATTGACTTACAACATGATTAAAATGAGAAAACACAATGAAATGAACTCTCAATTAGCATCTGAATATGCAAGAATGAGTTCTGGTTAAACACTGAATCTCTGACTGTCTTTGCTCTGCTGAATACTTTGTTTCTATCTTAGTCAGCTACCGGTTGGTCTAAAAGCAAAGTGCGCACGTGAAACTGCGCTCAATCGCACCAAAATGGATCACCACACCACTAACACACCGAAAATCAATTGCCAAATCGATCTTATATATCCGGTCTTAACACAAAAGCAATCTCCTTCAAGTCGGCTTCAAGAAGTGTAACGTGTAGCTCCAAGTCGGCTTCAATGTTGAACAAAACATAGCACCGGACCAAAAGATTATAATCACACGCTTCCTAAGGGTCTTCCCAATCACCGAGATCATAAAAACAATCACCAAAAACACCGCAATCATCGCAAATCATTCCGGATTAAAACATTGCAGAAATACCCTGTTTTACCGGTTAACTGCCTAACAGTTAACTCCATCTTCCGGATAAGATGAATCACGTCTGTTGGATGAAATCATCAAGAAGAGTTGCCATCAATGACAACCCCAAACAAATAAGCAACTATCGAAAGTCACCTGAAATCACTAGATGAGTGTCAGTTGCCAACAATCTCCCCCTTTGGCATTGATGGAAACACCTGTGAAAAATGGCGAAGTGTTGAAACCTATACACAGGATGAAAGAATAAAAGAATTTTAAGGCTCCCCCTTAGATCAACAATCCAAAAATCTGCATCACCGAACTGTACACTCTATACACAATTAGTCTGTACATTTTTCACCTCATCTCTCCCCCTTTGACAACAATGCCAAAGATGGGGTGCTGCCCAAAATTGATATACAGATGACAAACATTTTACAAATACTTGAAGATGTCAGCATAAGTAGTCTTCAAAAATCCCAGGTGAGTATCCCATCCTCTTTAGGTTATCCAAAATTGTGATAAATGCATTAAATATAGTAGCACGAATTTCTAATTCTCTCAAATTTGATGGTATAGGCCGAGCCATTTCCTTCATACAATTTGCCTTATTACTTAGCATAGTATCTAACCAGATGGCAATTAAGTTCAGGAGTTCACCCACTTTCCTCAAAACTTTCTCCTTATCCGCTTGAAGGCTTGAGATCTGATCATTTAAGGCTATAATCCGTCCTTCAATACTTCTGGTTAATGTTACATTAGGGTCAAAAGATTGAGAAATACTAGCAAGTTTGCCCTAGCTGACTCTTGTCTGTTTATTAATATCAATAGTGAACTTAGGCAAAATGAGGCAAGATTTATACAATTTACCAGCTTCTGACAATGTGTCAGAAATAGTCTGCAATCTCTTGTTAATGCATTAGTAACTTCTGCAAGATAAGACTTTCCTAACTCTTTAATCTCCTCTATTCTGTTTTGGTTTACTCATCTATGTTATTAGATTATCTGATTTATGCTTTCCGAACTGAATATGTTTATCAGATTATAACATTGATCATGATTATCATATTGACATTGGATAAAGATTGACGACTTGCTTAACATAGTTAAGCGTCGATTTGAATGCTATCGGGCTAGTAACCCGATAGCATATTAATGTCGATTCATTTATGAATCGGCATTAATATGCTATTGGGGTATTAACCCGATAGCATATGTAATGCTATTAGTTATCGAGCTTGTTTTGATACCGATTCATTATCGGGTATGTTTATATCGATCTGTTATCATTTACAATGGCACCTATTAGTTATCATAGAACCGAATGGATCGGTTGACATTTGTAAGAGTCACGACCAAGTGACATCTTGGTCGGACATGTCTAAAAGACATGTCCAATCAAGGTGCCACTTGATTGTGACTACCTTACTATATATGCATCATTCAAAAGAAAAGGGATGACATTGAAATTGATACATGTTCATCCTCCATACCTGCAGCAAAATAAAGACAACAATATTATTGTCATATTCATAATACCAAAATCTTAAATACACCATCTTGCATATAACTTGTTCATTAAATTGGAAATTGCAATAACATTTACATGGTATCAGAGCCAGGTCCAGGCTAGGAGCCCCAAGCACACGAGAGGTGTGGCTTAAGGCGGGCTGTTGGTGTTGGAAATAAGCCACACTCGGACTGATGATGGACTGGTCCAAGAGGGGCCAGTAGCTTAGTGGTAGAGCACTCCAGCAGCGTATGGAAGGTCTTAGGTTCGAGTCCTAGCTGGTCCATGTCTCAACATCTCTTATTCAGTGTTACCCTATCATCTTCAATCATTTTCAGGAATGTTTGTTTTCTAACTTCCTTAAACTTGTCCAAAACTTTCTGAGTAGCCGTCTTCTCCAAAGAATAAAAATTGGTATTTACACTGTTAATCAATTGCAATAATTTACTGGAGGGGCTGTTATTTGAATCTTACTGTACATTGGAAGCCACCTTCTGCAAAACATCTATAGACATCAAAATTAGCTTTTTGTCTTCATTCTATGATTTCACCAGATCTTGATTGGCTTGAGCTTGCATTGCAACAACAAGCATAAGCTTCTTGGTAGGGGACATCTTCCCAAGATCAACTGAGCCATCAAGATTGATCAGAATCTGAGGCGGGATCCTTGTAACTGGAGGAGTGGCAATTGCCGGATCAACTATGCCTTTACCTTTGTCCACCTTAGTTACCTCAGCTTCTCCTAACACAACATGCTTCTTCTCTTGCTTGTCCCCAATATCAGTCTATTGAATCACAGGGGCCGCAGAGCTATCTATCACCATAGGATTGTCACCGGTCTCAGCATCAATTGTGTTATTACCTTGGTCTTCCGGTTGATCTTCAGACTGAGTCTCAACCTTTTGACTTCCAGAATCACCTTGCTTATCTTTCGGCTGAGATGGTCTAAATGCATGTTTGTACATAGGGTCATTCTAAATAATCTTTTTCCATATTTCCTCTGTCTCTTTCCTCACCTCCTCTACATTCCCAATCATTAATTTGTTGATTCTGTTCTTCTAAATTCTTTTTTATTTGCTTCTTCAATTAACCTATTAACTTCACTATGAGCAATACAGGTACATCTATTTACTAGCTCTCTCTCCTTCATTTCTCTGTCAATTTTGCTTGCATTCATTCTTCTAGCATCTATTAAACTATACAAGTCCTTTGGAATGGACTTTTTTTAATTCAATTAATGTCTTACTAAAATTATGTAAGTATAATACTACTGCTTCCTCAACTTTCCTTTGGTCACCATCATTAAAATGCTCAAAATTTGCTTCAAGATTCTTCAAATTGCCATCCACTAATATTTCATCTATCAACTGATTTGCTGATAGTGGAGGAATGATTGTGTACTTACCTTGTATGTTGCTAGACTCTTTGGGATCTTCTAGTAGGAGCAGGATCTGACTTAGTCTTTTTGCTTTGTTGTGCTCCACTGGATTGAGGCTTTCTCACTAATTTGACAAACTCTCCCTTTTTCTTAGCTCTTCCTGCCTCTTCCTCAGATTCAGTTTCTGAGGCCACCAAAGATATTGCAACATAGGTTCTTTTGGGTTTTTCTTTCTACTTCAGCACACCTTTTCTGGATGGGCTAGGTTTTGCAGGCTGTGCCACCGGAGTAGGAGCAAACTTAGTTACCTTAGGTTTTTCCTTGGAGGGAACCAGATCAACCTTGGGTTTCTTGGTTTCCTCTTTGGCCTTCTTTTGAGCATATTTTTCTTTTGCTTTCTTCACCTCTTCCTTGGTGAAACCCATTTGAGCAGCTACTTCTTCTACCATCTTAGTGACTTTTCTCTTCCAGGTAGGAACAGTGAACTGCATATGTAAACTAAGGTCCTTTTCCTTGAATGTGCCAAATCTCCCTTCCTTGGGATCCATCGATTGACTCAGAAGGTGTTGTGCATATGCCTCAAGTGTACCAAAGTCAACTTCATACCCCATGGGCATGATCCAGACTATCCGGGGCTCCACTGCTTCCATCAGACACTGATCCTTATCGACCATGAAGCAAATGGTTTGCTCATATTTCTCAACTACCTCCTTTAGAATCCTCTCCCTGTTTTTCATTTCGGCTTGGAAGGTTTTAAAATATCCCCAGAGGGCAGATATCCTCATGGTTGCATCACCAACTCCCCATAGACCTTCCTTGATCTGCATGGCCACCAGTCTATCATAGGCCCATTGGACCTTATCGTTGATATCGGGTATCTCATTCAGGAAGTACAATGCCAGGCAAATAAGGAGTGTACCATATTTAAAAGTATGCTTTTTATCCCGCTTAATTTTCTTCAGATTGCTCAATAATTCATTCAGAAGTGCACTGCACAGATCATACCTCTTATCTTCTTTGAGCATTTGGTACGCAGAGTAGATAGCAGTTTCAGAGACAGAGTTGTACCGGCTGGACTAGTAAACCTTGTATCCGACTATCATTGAAGCAAATTTCACATCATTCTCCAAAATGTCATTCACAATCATGGCTCTGCTGTCAAATTTGGATCCAGTGGTAGCTATGATGGTGTCATTTGATACTTTTCTTAAACTGGGCACATCACCGGTTTCAACTAAACCAGTTACAACATGATTTGCTTGCTTGGTGATTTTGTGAGGCCTATCAAGCCATATAAACTCATCATGCACGCGGCTAAGGATGTAGTGAATCCATTTTGCCTCATCAAACAGCAGAAAATGAACAAACTGTGAGAAACCATTATCTTGCAGCACCTTATATTCGGGTTTGAGATTCCCAAACCGTCGGCCAAATGCTTGTTGTGTAGGTCCAACATGTCTGCATTCCCAAGCTCTTCAAGGTCACAGTGAATGTAGGCCCTGATATCTTCATTGTGCAGCACACCATACGACATGGATGAGAATGCACCTTCCAGATCATTCTCGACCGATTTAAATCGATGTTTCTTAAAGACTGGACGAGCCCTATCCTTAATTTCAACCACCAGAGGAGTCGCAATACCAGAAGCTGAAGCCATTTCGAATCCTATGGTTTGCGAAAAACTGAAAATCTAAACAGATAGGTGCCTTGCTTCACAACCAAGTACTCAAATTCATTTAGAAGTTGCTGAAATTGCTGTTGAGATCGCCAAGTTGCTTTGCTCTCTCCTCTGCTCTTACTCGCTTGATCGCATTGTGACAAATGAAGTCTTGAGATGCACTTTTATCCTTCAAAAACCTAATTTTTGATTGTAATAAATGCAACAACCGGTTATCATGATCTTCATGAAATTTCGTATCGGAGCACAGGATCCTTAAGAAACTTTCGGATATCATCTGCACATATGATTCAGTCCTACAATCTTCCAGAATCGATTGCAGACCACCGAAGAGGGGGTTCTTAGAATCTGCATGAAATGCTCCCCCTAAGGTATAAAGCCCTAGTTACTGGTTGAAGATCTTGCACCGGTTTCGGGTGCAGACCTGTTGTCAGCCTTGGATTCATCCTTTCTTACACGCATCTTCTCATGCTTCTCCTTGATCCCTTCTACTTTTGCTTTTCCTTTCTCATTTGATTTGTTCTTGTCTACCGGAGCACTGTTCTTGCTTTTGTAGTACATTGCAATGTGACCGGTTTTGTTGCATGCTTGGCAAACAACATTATTCTGCATAGGTCTGAAGTTTTCGGATTTGGTCTTGTCCTGCACCGATTAGAGATGTGTCCAAACATTCCACAAGCATAGGATCTCTTGCTTTGAAGGTTATTCACTACTGCTCTACACACATTTGACTTGTGTCCAAAGTTATTGCATATGAAACATTGATTGGTAAAGGTAGGAATATTATTCATGTTGTTCATCATATTGTTATTGTTCATCATTCCATTATTCATCCTACTTCTGCACTAACTCGCCATATGACCAAATTTGTTGCAAGTAAAACATCTACCATTAAATTTATGAGCATTAGGTTGTCTTACCGGACGATCCTTGCTCTTCTTCTGATCAGGTTTAGCATTGCCTTGTCCAGATTTGGAGGATTCACCTTTCTCAAATCCTAGACCTCGCATATCCTTTCCATGTCTCCGACTTTCCAGCATCTCATCAAGCCTTGCTGAACTAGTTTTGAATTTGTCTTTGTATTCATTGGCAGTAGCAAGTTCATCCCTTAAGGTAGCCATCTGTCTTTCAAGTTCTTGACCATTATTCCTTGATTGTGTCAACTCAAGGTTCAATTGATCATTCTCATAGGTAACCATGAAGCATTCATCAGCTCTTTCCTTCAATGATTGTGCCAGATTCTCTTCATTCTTCTTCTGGGTTCAATTTCCTTAGTCAGTCTCATCACAATGGATTGCATCTCATTCTTCAAAGTAACATCCTCTCTCTCAAGCTTGTTAACCTCATCAACTTTGTCTTGGTATTCCATGATCTGATCTTCTTTCTCCTTCAACTTGTTTTTTAATTCCTTCATCTTTTCTCTACAAACATTTGCTTGATCCTTTAGCTCACTAATGAATTCATCAGCAGCATTTAGGTTCTTCTTCAAGGTACATACCTCACTTCTAGCTGCATCAAGATCCTCAAGTGCCACATTAAGTCGTCTCTGAAAATCGGAATCCATAGAATCAATCTCCCAGATCTTCCTCAAGCGGTTAAGCTTCCTTAGAGGAACTAGGCTGTGATACCAATTGTTAGAATCAAAGAGAGGGGGGCGGTGAACCAGTGATCTATCGGAAATCAAATCCTCAAACTTATTCTCTATCCACCGATTAGCAATGCATAACAGAAAAGAACATAAACATGCAACAAAGAATACACAAATCCACAACATCGGAATTTTTATGTGGAAACCTGGAAAGGGAAATGATGGGGAGGCTACCTATTTAACCATCAATTAGATTTCTTGACGGTTTGTTTCTATCCCTTTCCGGGTTTCAAGTCTACTCCAATAGACTCCTAAGGGCTTCCCTACCATTTGTTTGCTTATCTTACCTTCCTCAAGCTCACAAAGTAAGCTTGCTCACCACATCCTTGCAGGGGTGCAGGTCACAAACACATATGTTCTCCTATTGCAAAACCACCCAACTTGTTTGGTTTAACAAACTTTTCCTTATTGAATTCACAATGTCACGTTTTCAGGCTTGTAGCCTTTTGGATCTTCTTCTAGCTCTCAACAGATCCCATCCCTGCAAGTTATCTTCTTTACGTTACTGAAACCTAGCCGGACTGTAGAAATGGCGATTGCCATTTCCTGGTTTCCTCCTACTGCCATTTTACTCATACTGTACATTTTTGGCTCTTCCCGAAGAACTCCAATGGCCGCGTGGGTCCCACGGTGGAGTTTCAAGACAGAGCCATATTTACAATGCGGATTCAAAACAAAGAACGAACAACAAAAAGGAAACTCTAGTTACAGAACTGTAATGAAAAACGTAGCAAAACAATATAGAATAGTACTTCAGCGATCGAAACCAGAAAACCGACTTTTGTATTTCTTTTTTTTGTTTTATCAAAACAATCCAACCCTTTACAAATGCCCGTTGGGTCTTTTAAACATTCCCTTCGTCGTGAAACACAGACAGTTTCAAAATTGAAAAACAGTTACAAAACGGTCCATCTACCTAGCCACAGAACCTGGTTTCCAATTGCCAATGTCGACTTTCTATGCTCCACATTTCCTATCGGGCTTCGGCGTAACATCAATTCTTATTTGCCGATGTCCAATGACTACGTCCTCCACTTTGCACTTTTCTATTGAGTGTCGGGATAACAAGAAATCCCTTTGTCCGATGGTCGATGCTCTTCCTCCGCTTGCACTTCCCCATCGGGCGTCGGGATAACAAGAAGCCCCTTCCTTCGATGGCCGATGCTCTTCCTCTGCTCCCTGGGCGTTTCCATTGGGTCATCGGGACCTGCCAAACAGGTTAACCCGATGGCCGATGCTCCACTTTGTGATGTTCCATTGGGCGTCGGGATAACAAGAATTCCCTTCGTTCGATCCTCCTCCGCTTGTGCTTTGTCATCGGGGTGTTGGCGTAGGTGAGAAACTTGCCTGCCGATACTCGATACGGCCCGGTCCGTGCCTACGCTTTCCTATCGGGTCATCGGGGTAGCGGAAAACTCCTTCCGATACCCGATGACTATCTCCGAGGCACTCCGCTCCGCATGCTAACTCATCGGGTCATCGGGGTAGCATAAACCCGCTCCTTCCGATACCCGATAACTTGCTCCGAACTCTGGCGACCGCATCAGAATAAGTCCTGCCCATCGGGGTAGGTTTTGCCGATAGGCAAAATTTCAAAAACTACAAACAAAAAGGACTTAGAGCCAGTCCTTAGTATGCACATGCTAAAATTGGTTAAGGGCATTTCAACCCTTAGGTGCTCCTGCACCATACTCCCCCCAAAACAAAGAAGTCAAGTGACTGCGCGCGGCAGCAGGGAGAGATCAATTCCCGACTTGACAAAGTTGGATTCAGGGACCCAGGTCGCCTTAGAATTAGGTTTATTCATCCATTTGACCAAATGTTCCATGTAGACTTGGTGTCTAGTCTTCTTGAAAACGCGGGAATCCAACACTTTCTCAGCCTAAGGCATGGTAGAAGAAGGTAAGGGCAGATCGGCCAGTGCCTGTTGAACATTTGAAACTCGCGCATCCTCCTTGGGAAGTTGCCCCTTGTAGGCAACCAAATCTGCAACATTGAAAATAGGAGACAAAGCAATACCAGATGGCAAATCGATCTTATAGGCATTAGAGCCATACTTGGCTAAAATTTTACACGGGTCTAGTCTCCTCATTTGTAGTTTGCTGGGAATCCCTTTCTGAAGTCGATTCTTGTTTAAATGTACCATCACTAAATCTCCAATAGAAAATCGCACATCTCTCCGTGTGGCATCAACTCTGGCTTTAACCTTTTGTGAAGAATCTTGGAGAACTCGCCTGACTTGGTCATGAACCTCCTTCATAGATTGAGCGACATCATCAGCTTGACCACTTCTGTACGTTAGATCACCAAGATCCCGTAATTCCATAACACCTCGTGGGTGCATACCATACACTATCTCAAAAGGACTCTTCCCAGTGAGCCTACGCAAACTCTGCCTGGTAAAGAACCCGATCCCAACTCTGTCCATACTCTTTTGTCAAACACCTTAAAAGGTTTCCGAGTGTCCTATTGACTACCTCTGTTTGACCATCCGTTTGGGGATGATAGGCTGAACCAAAAGACAAATTAGTTCCCAGTCTTTTCCAAAGAGTTTTCCAAAAATGTCCAAGGTATTTGACATCTCTATCTGAAACAATACTAGCCGGCAAAACGTGGATTCTAATAACCTCTTTGAAAAACAAGTGTGCAATGTGACTAGCATCATGAGTAGTTTTACAAGGAACAAAATGTGCCATCTTACTGAATCTGTCAACAACAACAAAAATGCTATCACAGCCAAGCTTCGTTTTAGGTAATTCAACCACAAAATCCATACTGACACATTCCCATGGCTTGGTAAGAATAGGTAATGGCTGATAAAGTCCAGCATTAGTAGCTGTACCTTTAGCTTTCTGACAAACCATACATTGCTCAACATACCTTCTGATATCCCTCTGCATTCTGGGCCAATAGTAAAACCGTTGAACAAGTTCCAATGTCTTATTAAGGCCAAAATGACCACTCAAACATCCATTGTGCTTTTCTTGGATCAGATTTTCCCTCATCGATCCTTTGGGAACACATAATTGTCCACCTTTAAACAACAAACGATTCTGCAAAGTAAAGTCAACATACTCACTATGAAAGTGATTCTGAAATTCTTGACAAACCTTATAAATGGCTGCAAAATCATCATCATTGGGGTACAAATCTTTGAAGTAATCAACTCCAATACTCTGAATCTGCACTTCTTGCACTGTTAGTAGCCTTCTACTCAAAACATCTGCTACTTTATTACATTGTCCTTTCTTATGCTTAATAGAAAAAGTATATGACTGCAAATACTCAACCCATTTAACATGCCTATGACTCAACTTATCTTGTGAATTTAGAAAACTCAAAGCCTGATTATCTGTATAAACAACAAACTCTTTAGGTAACAAGTAGTGCCTCCACTTCCTAAGAGCTTGGACAAGAGCATACATCTCGAGATCATAGGATGAATACTTCTTCTTGGCATCATCGAGCTTCTCACTAAAAAAAGCTACGGGTCTATTCTCTTGACTCAAAACAGCACCAACTACTATATTACTGGGATCACATTCAATTGTGAACAACTTGTCAAGACTAGGAAGAATGAGTACTGGTTCAAACCCTTTGTTAGCTGCATTGGTCCATTGAAACTTAGTCTTAACTCCTCTTTTGATGGTATCCAGCATAGGTGCACAAATCTCAGTGAACCCTCTGATAAACTTCCTGTAGAACTGTGCCAAACCATGAAAACTTCTTACTGCACTTGTTGTCTTTGGTGTTGGCCAATTTGTGATGGCTTCCACCTTTAATGTGCCCATCTTCAAATCTCCTCCTGAAACTACAAATCCGAGATAAACAAGTTCCTGCTTCATAAACTCACACTTCTCCAAGTTTATTGTTAGTTGCTCATCATACAATTTTTGCAATACAATACTAAGATGCTCTAGATGTTCCTCTTTAATTCTATTGAAAATCAAGATGTCATCTAAGTATACGACAACAAATTTACCAATAAAATCTTTAAGTACTTCATTCATGAGCCTCATGAATGTACTGGGAGCATTGCTAAGACCGAATGGCATAACAAGCCACTCATAAAGTCCTTCATTGGTTTTGAAGGCTTGTTTCCATTCATCACCTTCTTTTATTCTGATTTGGTGGTATCCACTCTTGAGATCAATCTTAGTGAAGTACTTTGCACCTTCCAAGCAATCCATCAAGTCTTCAATTCTTGGGATAGGAAATCTGTACCTGATAGTGATTCTATTTATGGCTCTTGAATCTGTGCATAGCCTCCACGTTCCTCCTTTCTTGGGTGCTAACACTGAAGGTATGACACAAGGACTTATACTCTTCTTTATCAAACCTTGGTCCAACAATTCCTGGACTTGTCTAGCCACTTCCTTGTTCTGTTTGGGAGTCATCTTATAGGCTGCTTTGTTGGATAAGGATGCTCCAGGAATAAAATCAATCTGATGGCTGATGGCTCTAATAAGAGGTAGGGTTGCTGGTGCTCCATCACTTATAATTTCTTTGAACTGGTTTAGTACCTGCTGCACTTCATGAGGTATTGGAACCTTCTTTTCTTGCTTTGCTTCCTTTGGTTTCACTATAAGAGCAAATCCCACTCCTTCTCCTTCCTTGAGTGTGTTAATAAACTCTTTTTCACTCACCAATGACACATTTGGGCCTTTAGTTTTGCTGCTCTCTCCTTCTTCAATTAGGGACTGAATGTGGTATGTAACTCCATCATTTTGAAAAGAATAAGAGTTCTCCTCTCCGTTGTGAATGGCCTTTTTGTGAAACTGACTTGGTCTACCCAGAAGTAGATGGCAAGCATCCATAGGCAGGATGTCACACAAGACTTTATCCTTATAACTACCTATGTTGAACTCAACCCATGTTTGTTCATTCACTACCACATGCTGCTCCTTGTTGAGCCAAGTGACCCTATATGGATTACTATGTGGAATTCTTTTCAACTTCAGTTTGCTTATTGCTTCCTCTGACATAATGTTGTAAGTAGACCCTGAGTCTATCACCACTCTACAAACCTTACCAAGGACCTTGCATTTGATTCTAAACAAAGCTCTTCTTTGAGTTGGTTCTTCTTTGATTGGCTCCTTAATCAAGGCTCTTCTCATCATTAAATTTTCTCCATCTTCAGGAGCTAAGCTCACATCTTGTGTCTTGCTGTTTTCTGCATCCTCTTGTGCATATGTCACTCTTCTTTTACTCCCTTGAGATGAAGAGGATTTCTCTGGACATCTATAGGCAGGGTGACCCAACTTTTGGCAATTGTAACACTTCATGGTGGAGAAGTAGGACCCTCTTCCCGGTCCACTAGATCTACCTCTTCCTGGGTTGCTCTTGCTATGTGAATCCTCACTTTGTTCTATAAGTTTGGACTCTCCTTGGGACCTTTGATCTATTCCTCTTCCACCAAAACTGCCTCTTTGGTCCCTACCATCTTTTCCTCTGCCTCTTCCTCTGTTGCTTTGTTCTTGCTTCTTCTTGCTCTTTTCCTCCACCTTCAGTGCCAATTGATAGCACTTATGCACGGTGTTAGGACTTAACAAACTCAACTCCTCTTGAATATTCCATCTCAAACCATTCATGTATCTGGCTACCTTGATACTCTCATCCTCTACCACCTTGGATCTCAACACAACTTCTGAAATTCCTCAGTGTAGCTGCTCACATCCAAGTCTCTTTGTCTCAGGTTTTGTCTCTTTTTGTGTAATTGGATCTCATAATCTTTAGGGATATAGGCTTCCCTTACTTTGGCTACCATTCCTGCCCAACTGGCTATTTGGTTCCTACCCTCTTTTTTTCTTTCTTCTTGGATAAATTTCCATCAAGTCAAGGCTGCTCCTCTCAATCTAGACTTAGCTACCTTCACCTTTTGGGATTCACTGATTCCATCACACTCAAAGTGATTCTCCAATCCTTCAATCCATTCCATGACTATTTCAGGCTCGATTTTCCCATAGAAAAGTGGTACTGCCTCCAAGGATTTTCCTCCTAAGGCTTTAATTGCTTTCAGGAAAGGTTCTTCAGGTAGAACAAGGTCTGGTGAAGGTATCCTATCCTCTTCTACTGATTCTTTTCCCTTCCCTTCATTGACCTGGATTGTTACTTTCTCAGTTTTATCCTCAACTGTGTCTAGTTTGCTTTCCAGTTGTAGCTATCTTTCTTTCAAGAGTCTATTCTCTTCCTCCTGTTCTTCTACCTTCTTGGATAACTCAGCATTGGTCACCATTTTGGAACTATTTTCTCCTACTGATTTAGTGTCTGACATCAACTACTTTCTTCCCAAGTCTAAAACTTGCTTTGATACCAATATGATGGGAAGGCTACCTATTTAACCATGAATTAGATTTCTTGATGATTTGTTTCTATCCCTTTCCGAGTTTCAAGTCTACTCCACTAGACTCCTAAGGGCTTCCCTACCATTTGTTTGCTTATCTCACCTTCCTCAAGCTCACAAAGCAAGCTTGCTCACCACATTCTTGCACTGTTGCAGGTCACACACACATGTTCTCCTATTGCAAAACGACCCAACTTGTTTGGTTTAACAAACTTTTCCTTATTGAATTCACAATGTCACGGTTTCAGGCTTGTAGCCTTCTGGATCTTCTTCAAGCTCTCAACAGATCCCATCCCTGCAAGTTATCTTCTTTACGTTACTGAAACCTAGCCGGGCTACTTCTAAGCTCGCCTAGGCTCAGTATGCAGAAATGGCGATTGCCATTTCCTGGTTTCCTCCTGCTATTTTACTCATACTGTACATTTTTGGCTATTCCTGAAGAACTCCAATGGCCGCGTGGATCCCATGGTGGAGTTTCAAGACAGAGCCATATTTACAATGTGGATTCAAAACAAAGAATGAACAATAAAAATGAAACTCTAGTTACAGAACTGTAATGAAAAACTTAGCAAAACAATACAGAACAGTACTTCAGCGATCGAAACCAGAAAACCGACTTTTGTATTTCTTTTTTTTGTTTTATCAAAACAATCCAACCCTTTACAAATGCGCGTTGGGTCTTTTAAACATTCCCTCCGTCGTGAAACACAAACGGTTTCAAAACTGAAAAGCAGTTACAAAACAGTCCATCGGCGTAGCCACAAAACCTGGTTTCCAACTGCCAATGTCGACTTTCTGCACTCCGCATTTCCTATCGGGCTTCGATGTAACATCAATTCTTATTTGCTGATGTTCGATGACTACGTCCTCCACTTTGCACTTTTCTATCGGGTATCGGGATAACAAGAAATCCCTTTGTTCGATGGCTGATGCTCTTCCTCCGCTCACACTTTCCCATCGGGTGTTGGGATAACAAGAAACCCCTTCGTCCAATGGCCGATGCTCCACTTTGTGATGTTCCATCGGGCGTTGGGATAACAAGAATTCCCTTCGTCCGATGCTCCTCCGCTTGTGCTTTGTCATCGGGCCGTCAGCGTAACATGAAAGCATTCCTCCCGATGGACGATAAACCTCCTCCGGTCCGTCCACTTTCCTATCGGGTGTCGGCGTAGGTGAGAAACTTGCTTGCTGATACGCGATACAACCTGGTTTGCACCTACGCTTTCCCATCGGGTCATCGGGGTAGCGGAAAACTACTCCTTCCAATACCCGATGACTATCTTTGAGGCGCTCCGCTTCGCATGCTAACTCATTGGGTCATCGGGGTAGCATAAATCCGCTCCTTCCGATACCTGATAAATCGCTTCGAACTCTGGCGACCACATCGGAATAAGTTCTGCCGATTAGGGTAGGTCTTGCCGATAGGCAAAATCTCAAAAACTGCAAACAAAAAGGACTTAGAGTCAGTCCTTAGTATGTACATGCCAAAATTGGTTAAGGGCATTTCAACCCTTAGGTGCTCCTGCACTAGGAAAAACCACGGTGGGACTGGAACTCACAATATTCGTATACTATGGTTAGGAGTACATAAATATTACATAGATGGGGAATGCACTTGCATTCAGGCTCACTGCCTTGAGCTCACTGCTTAGATATAGTTGCCCAGAAGGCTACAACCTTTAGGGAAGTCTCACTGACTTACAATTTGATTACAATGAGAAAATACAATGAAATGAACTCTCAATTAGCATCTGACTATGCAAGAATGAGTTTTGGTTAAACACTGAATCTCTGACTGTCTTTGCTCTGTTGAATCTCTGATTGTCTTCCGGATAAGATGAATCACGACGGCCGGATCAAATCATCAATAAGAGTTGCCATCAATGACAACCTATTGTGACCATTTCACACATCGCCCCATCAGAATGGGGACCCCCTCTTCTTCTTAGGGTTTTTGCTTTCCTTGGTTAGGTTTTCTCTCTGCTTGCTAGGTTTTGGAGTGAGGTGAGTGGTTGCATGGGGATTGCCTTAGAGAAGGTTGTTGATCTAACAAAGGTGAGTTGTGACCTAAAGGGTGAATTTCGCTCCTGACCCTTCCAAAGGGTCTAGAGCGAAATTCCAATTCTCACCTAATTTACCCATGTGAAAGGCTAAAAAGTTGAAATCCTAGGTTTTGTTAAGCCAAAACAAGCGTATGTTCACCTTCCGGAGGATTTTGGAGAGAAAAATGGGATATTTAAGGCCTAATCAAGAAAATCGCTCCTGACCCTTCCAAAGGGTCCAGGGCGAAATCCTTGAGGATACCTATTATTCACCTTGTTTAGACCAAGTCAAAAGCAAATTGGAAAATTATGATGATAAGAGCATGAAGTGATGGCAAATCTAGGTTGTAAGGATTTTGATTAATGAAGTGAACAAAACCTAGATAAAAAGTTCAAACAAGCCTCCTTGGAGAGACCTAAACCATGAACATTCTAGTGCCTAAGGAGAATGAAAATTCATCAAACCTTGATCAAGGTTTAGCATTCGCTAAGCTAGCCTATATCTTTTGATTAAATTTGCCAATTAAACACATTTGGGAGACTAAGACAAATTTGCATAAATTAAGGCACTTATAAATTGATCAATTAATTTTTCTAAGCCTTGAAATAAATGAAGAATCCACCTCAGCTTTGAAATTAATTTAAAAAATTAAAAAAACACACTTGAGCGCTCAAAATTCATTATTTTGCCTTTGCAAACAAGTCGGCCATGCTTATAGAGGAGTTTTATTTTATTTTATTTAAGCCTTTACCAAGTCGGCCTAGAGGCAAAATAAGGTGAGCACCCTATTAGGGAAGGTGTGTTTTGAAAATTTTAAATCATTCATTCATTTTCCCTTGTGTGAATTTGAAGAGCAGATTTGGAGGTGCAAAAATGAGCAGGTTGGAGGATAATTTCCAGATCTTGAAGGCTAGTTGAAGGTGAATTTCTGATTGAGAAGTTGATTGAAGGCGAATTTCCAGATTTTGAAGGCGGCTTGAAGGCTGATTGAAGGTTAATTCATCCAAAGGAGGAGTCTAAAATTCAGATCAAACATCTTTGTCCAGCAAATTCTCATTTTCCTTTATTCATTTTTCAAAGGTTGATAGCTAAAAATCAAGGAAGAGGTATGTATAATCAGATTTTTGAAAGTTTATTCAAGATTTAGTTTGATTTTCCATCGCAATCTTTTGAAAGTCCAAGTACAATCTGATTTCAATTCTCAATTAATATTAATTTGAAAATTCACAATTCTAGGATTTATCACATTATTTTCAAATTAATATTTAGTTAATTCCTTGAAAAGACTTAAATCCCATACCTTAAGTTATTATGTTCAAACCCTAACTTTAAGCTTTTGTGTAGGCATCAAATGATGACCCCCAGGACCGGTGGATCCACTACCCGAAAGACTCTCATTAAGGAGGACTAAAAGAATGATGAATTGGAAACCAGGATCGTGTCCAAGTGGAGCAATATCGGAGACACCAATCTAGGAAACTTCAATGTGAAGAAGTTTCGGGAAGCGCCCTACATTGGCAAACCGTCACCCATTGCAAAGAAGATAATTGAGAGTGGCATCATCAAGGCCGCAGGTTTCCCTCCTGTACTCAAGTGTCATGAATTGATGATCGAGTGTGCCTGGCACTATGATTCACACTCAAGGACGATCGTAGCCAAGGATGGAACTATCTTAGCCTACCTTTCAGAGGAAGCTATAAGCGAAGCTTTTCATCTCCCAGAGCATAGAGACACGATCTACAAAAGTCTAGAAGGAGCTAGGTCTATCTATGAGGATGATCCTGATTCTTGTTTAAATTTCATCAACAAGAATTGGTTACTCAAGAGCAGACCTCGCTTGAACAAGATTCCCAATACACCACACAGAATTGATTTCCAAGAAGAATTCAAGGACTTGATAACCTTGCTCAATCGGGTTACGGGTGCTTCTCAAGCTTTCTTCTTCGACAAGTGGATGTTCTTCTTCATACAAGTGATCGTCCAAGGAAAGGGAATGCTTAATTGGGCTAGAATCATTAGCAACAACCTGTACGTGCAGTTGAGGAGGCTAAATCCTACCAAGTCATTTCACATGAGTTCATATGTTATGTATGCCTTGATCAGAAGTTTTGAATACGCAGGGCTACCTCACAGAGGAGTGGTTGGGAGAGGACCCGGAGAAATAAGAGTTTGTGATTCTTATCTTCAACTGCATCATCCGCCAGGAAGTGACTACAAGCTAGTCAATGACACCTTCACGATGTATGTCACCAAGACATTGCAAGGAGGGATTCACGATCGACTGTCTCTGGACGTGCAAGAACTCGTGAAGAAGCATGGTGCATGGTTCATTCAGTTTCCAAAATTCACATACATCAGAGTTCATGGATGTCCTTCACCTCCCTTCATGTTGCCGAGATATCCTACAGACAGGATAATATTACTTGAGGTGACTAGGCAGTTGGCAGCTTATGCAAAGGCATCAAGACACAAGCATGGAAATGGAATTCCCGTACCCATCCTACTAGGGAACTCAGTTGAAGTATGTCCTAATACTCAAGCCGCAGAGAATGCAGAGAAAGAATTATCTCTATATTCATTCACATCCCTTGCCTCAAGGGAGAATTTCGATCCTCATGGTCATATAGAAGAAACAGTCGGGAAGAAGTACAAGCATGAGTTTCAGGTGGAGGACTTTTGGATGAATGTCCAAGATGATGTAGAGGTCAAAAGAAAGATGCATTCCAGGTTACCCTTGGATCTCATCAGGAAATGCAAAATTTACAGAGTAGCCGATCAAGCCCAGGACAGTGGTAGATGCCTCCAATCATCCTATGAGAAGGAAGATAAAGAAGTGAAGATAGATTGGAATGAGCCAGAGTTTTCAGACCTAAGAGCTTTGATGGCTCCCGTTTTATCTTGCACTCGCAGATGGGTGGACATACAACATCAAAAGTTGAAGGAGCAAAATGTATCCATGACATTCACCTTGGAAACAAGACCAGAAGAAGGAGAGGCAAGTGTGAGTGAGAATACTTCTCATTCCAAAGGTTCAAAGAGAAAAGAAGGACCTGAAAAGAGAGAGCCTTCCAAGAAGAAGTAGAAAGTGAATCGTGATCATCCACCAAGCACATCTTCTAGGCATGAAAAGGAAGCAAGTCAAGGGGAAGATCAAAGGCAGATAGTGTATGAAATTGATGAGTCTATGGAATCCATGGTACAAAATGATAAACAAGGAAAATGACAGACACCTCAACATTCATCGAGTCAATCTCCCTAGGTTGGTGCTAATGAGCAACAAGAAGAAAAGAATGATGATGAAGCAACATCTCCTTTCAGGGAAGATAGACCTCTGCCTAAAGAAATACAAGCGAGGGAAAGGAAATCTACCATTCCAGATTGGCTAAAAGAGAGGTTGACAAGGGTAGTTGTGGTCGAAGAGGAAGAACAAGTATTTGACTTGGAAAGCCTCATAGGAAATTCTCATGAAGAAATAGAAAAGAAGAAGGCCACAAAGATGTCAAAGGTAATTAGAGATGAGACAAGATCTAGAAAAGCACAGATAGCTACACCATTGGTGGACAAGTATGAGGATGAGATTCTAGCAGAAGAATACGATCTGGAAACATTTGATCTCGGTCCATTTACTACTGTGCAAGCCATGGAAGAAGCAATTGATTCACTGAAAGCACTTAATGACAAACTCAAAGAAGAAATGGAAAAAAATAAGAAACTAGAAAAGGAGGTCAGTGCTTGGAGGAATTATTTTAGCCATCTTAATCAACCTTTGAGACGACAGGATTCAACAATATCTCCTTTGCATGCACTTCCTCTTGAATCAATAAATGAGGCGGAAAGGGTAAAGAGCTTGGTCCAACTCATGAGTTCTTGGATTGATGAATCTTACAAGGTGGCCATGGAATTTGCAACAAGGATGATGAAGACGGTCCACCGTGCTATCCAAGTTCTTGAGATCATCCATAATCTATTGGTAACTGTGGATGCATTTGCTCACACTAGAGATGTTGTCATCCCGGTCTTGCAAGTGATAAGAAGGACTCCAAGACAGGTTCTAGCGCAAGAGAAGATAATGAATGGAGAAGCCCATAGCCTTCTGCAGTGGTCAACTTTGCTCCAGATAAAGGAAGTTCTTTTCGAAGATATCAGTTCCAGATGTGGCCGAGTTGAGGAAACCATCCACCCTATTCAAGACAAGGTGTTTGAGGTATTGTGTACGACCCTTGACAGATGAATTGAGATTGAGACAGACGTAGACATCCAGGAATTGGAAGACAAGATCAGGATCATCTTTTGCAAAGAGGAGAACACAGTCACCGAAGAGCAGCGAAATCAGATGCATGCTACTATGTTCTTGATCGAGAAAACAAAAGAGCTTGAGCCTGGATGGGAGGCGACCCTTCTCATAGGTTTTGATCAAGTCCTTCACTTGGAAGACCGAATGAAGAATCTTCTTGAGATTCCTATTGCTGAGATTGAGAAGATTACGTCCAGATTCATTGAATATGCTAGAAAAGAGCATAGAAAGGGAACAAAGTTCTAGATGAAAAGTTGTTATAAAATGATGTGGCAACTTAATTCCTATTGGTCTATGTCTCCTCGTTATTTGTGCCAATTCTTATTGGCTATGGATTGATAATGTTTATCTAAATGGGGACTTTTTTGTAACAAACCCTAATTAGGGTTTAGGTGTCAGAATCTCAGCCATTGACCTTCTTTTGATCCAGGCCGTTCATTTTATTTGAGAGTGCTATATAAGCCCTCACTCATTTCATTTTAAGGAGTTAGAGAGAAAAAAGTTAGAGAGTTAGGGAGAAATAAGTTTAATATCAGCAGCAGAAAAATAAGGTGTGAAGAGAGAAATTTGAACAATTGTTGTTTTATTTGGCTATGAGATCAATAAAATATTGAAGTTATGGTGTTCTATTGCAATCCTTGTGGCTATTTTCATGGTTGTTTATCTTCTGGAATCACTCTTAGTAAAGATAGCATTTAAGTTTAAAGTTTGAAGGACGAATGTTGTGCTTGATCTTTGATAAGATTCACATTCCAAACCACTAGCTCCTTACTGATTGTAAGAACGCCCTGTGTGGTCAATTGGAAATATCGAGATTGTTTAAGAGTTCAATCATTGTTGGAGGCATTGATATGTATCTTACTGATAGTATCTATCCCCTTTAATGATTTGAAAATCATTGAATCCCCTTAGAAGATCGCACCAATTCCAGTGGAGTTGTAACCTCTTGGCAATACTGAAATTGGTAGAGTCCTGTCAAGACCAATCATCACTGAGTCATTCGTAGGATTAATTTAGTCTCGCCTCCTTGAAACCTTTATCTTTTGATCTTTTTTTGAAACCAGTTAGTGTTAGGATAATCCTATTCCCTCATTTGAAAAGTAGTCACATGAACAAGCTTTCTCTCAAAGTACGTAAGGCCCCTTGAAAAACAGTAAACACAACGACCACTGGTGCTTATCCACGAGTAGAGAACCTACATAAAAGAACCTTGAAGTTTCACCGATTGATCCTTCTTTGCGATATCTTCAGCATTCGGTAACTTTACTCAAGAGAGGATAAGATACCTCTGGGTATTTTATTCTGTGTTTGGTCGTGTACAAAATACACATCAACACAACCCTAAACAAATAAGAGACTACCGGAAGTCACGTGAAATCACCAGATGAGTGTCAATTGCCAATAGGTGCTTGCTATGAGTTGTAGCTCACTTTTGTATCTTTGGGTTGGTGCCCATTCATGTTAATGGAAGATTTCTGATGCTGTGGTTTTTTACTTGAAGGGTGTTGCATGAGAAATTCTGGTGTCTGGATCTCATTGATTTATTTCTCATGTTTTATGTTTGTCTTTGTGGTTTCAAGTTTTAATTTCTTCAAATATTGACTCACCCCCTCACTCCCCCCCCCTCTCAGTATTTTCCTGTGTGCTTTTCAGGGCAGACTATCATGATCCCTGTTGTTAACATTTCTTTATAGATCAAATCATAGCCATTGAACCCATGCATGAGAAAATAGGGCCGACTAAGCGTAGGAAAACAAATAATTATGGGCGGATTATTTCTAAAAGGCCAAACTAGCTAGGAAGAAAAATAAAAGTCTGGAGCTGTAAGTGGCCGACTAGGTTAGGGGGATAAGCACATGTTCTAATAATAATAATTTCTTTAAGTTTGAGTAAGGATTGTCAAGGGCATTGAACAACAGGAAAAGGGAAGTCAATCAAATAGAGAAGAGAGATCTAATTGTAGAAATATTGAGAGTAATCAACGAACTTTGTTAAATTCAAAGTGTTGGGTATGATGATATAGAATATTTATCATGTTGGTTCACTTATCATGTTTTCTATATAGTAATGCTTGAAATGATAAATAATTAATATATGACTATTAATGTTATCATTCTTGTTATTATTGTTAGTAAATATTTATGCAAAATTGATTATGGTTGATAAATATTACTTTAAGTTAAGGCTTACGTCCAATATGTCGTCCCATTATGGAGGGGAGAATGCACATACTAAGGGATGCAAGTAGCACTCAAGCCAGGGATAAGCTCGAGGCGCCTTGTATGATTTCCAAAGGTCTTGATAATGTGGATGGCTTGTGAGGAAAAGTCTTATTGAAATCCTCATTCTTGTAGTCATAAGAAGATGAATAAGGAAACATGGATAGGGGGTGCAGGTACAAGCATTCCTGTAGGTAGACAACTCCATGCTGGATGTCCAATGTGCCTACCACTTGGAGCCAAGAAGGTGAGAGTCTGTTCTCAGGCTTAGTGTGAAGATTGCTTTGGGTCGATCCTATCATGCTCCTAAATTCAAAACTTTATCGTTATTAGACCTCTCTAATGAACTATGATAGTTGTATGTGTGATTACTAACCCTAATGGAAATAATTGAGATTTATGAATTATATATTTTATATTGTTGAACATGGTTGCAGGACTTAAATTAGGGTTTATCTTGTTAAAATGGTTTTTCTAAGGGTAAAGTTATAACCATAACTATCTTACATCTCTTATTTGAATAAAGTTTGTAATTCTAGGGCAAATTCTAGGGTAATGCCAAAAGGGGACATTACAAAAACAGCCTCATTTTGTGGGAGTTATGTGATTTTTGTATAAGAAGCTGTCCTTATTAACAAATGATACGTTATTTTGATTTTTGAAACAGACTATATCTTAAGTAACATGTGGGCTTGGTACTCCAATATGGTCCTTTTCTCTTAGAGACTTTTTATCTTGGACTTTTGCAAGTTGGATATCACAGTGTATGGAGCTATATTGTACAATACTCTCTAGTCTTTGTGGTATTGATGATTGTCAACAAACTTAACCATCATATGCATTTAGTGCATGCATAGACAACCTTCCTTATTTCTCTTTGTATGCATGGTGGAGAGAAACAACAAAAATATACACACACCTATCACTAGCACAGTAGTGCAACCAATACAGATAATGGATCTGAGATGGCAGAAGATTTGTGTAAATCCCTTAGGGTGAGGATTGAATTATGGCTACTAAAATAAAATTATGGCTAAGAATAGCTAGCATATAATTAGCTGTCGTACTCATAATTAGCTAATTCAATCCTGAGTACGACAGCTATGATGGTATAGCTATGATGGTATAGCATATAATTAGCTGTCGTACTCATAATCCAGTATAGCTAAGAATGCTCTCATTAAATCAGTAAGTATGATAACCACTGTTTGTATTAAATATAAATGCCATATCTTTTTGAGGGACTAAGATTAGGGTCACCAAGAGCATTGAAAAATGTTTTCTTTTGTAATACTATTGTGATGTTTGTCAAGTCCAAGAGTAGAGGAATGGTTTTGGAAACACCATAAGGTTTAACGAGACCTAGGAGAAGAGGGTATCTGAATGATCATAGTCAAGAGGCTTTGTATGCAAAATATTCAAAACATCTAAAGTCGAGCTGTATTTAGAATATCATTTTGAAAATCTGATCTGTTCATGCATAGATGACAGATTCAGTCTGTAAGAACTCCAAAATTTTCATCTTGCACAAAATATAACTTCAGCATTAGTCATAATTCTAGAGCAGATCTGGTTTTTGCTAAACTCAGTTTTATTTTGGCATAAAATTTCAGAATTCTTTAGTTACATGGTTAGATAGGACCTTAAAGTGATGTCACATAAAAAAAAACTATCATAAAATGGAGGTTGCTATGCAAGCAATGGATAAACAGGGTGTAAGGAGTACGTTATTGTGCATCTGTACTTAAGTCAGTATAGGACTTATTACTGCAAGTAGATAGCAAAGGAACTGAAGGATAATCTGTGATAACAATGACAGGAGGAATTTGTATATTGGATCAAGAAATATATAAAGGTGCTATTACACTTGTAACATTCCTTTTTCCTTGGAAAGATATTATATTCCCGAATCTGTTGGGTATTTTGAAATTAGTTTTTTTTTTCAAGGATGAACATGATGGTTCATTTTTAAGTTCCCAGCTTTGGTTGAAGGATTGGGGTTTATGGTATCACAGTTTGCCAGGTTAAAGTTTTCGTTCACCTCTGAAGTTTTTTTCAATTACTTTTCTTTGGAACCATAAAGTTCCAATGCCTTAATATTTTCTGCAACCAAACCTACAAGGAATGATTGTCTTCAGACTTGTACTATAGACTAAATTTATTCTATGCTTAAGACTTGAAAGACAAACTTTTCCCATCATAGGTAACAGTTTTGATAAATATGGCTTTTCATCCATTAAAACTTGCATTTCTCATAATTTTTTTTTTTTTTAATGCATTGTAACACTACATTGCATTTTTTGGCAGTATTATGTTTATGATGTGTCTAATAGTGAGTATTATTCATAGATGTGATTCTATAAATGACATAGTTCTTCTTGCATATGTGTGATCAGGCAATTGTGAGGAAACTTCATATTTGGAGGTTGGCCACATCTGCTCTTGTGTTTTCTTCGACCCCAGAATTGGTGTTTGGCCTCTACCTTTTGTATTATTTCAGGGTGTTTGAGAGACAAATTGGCTCAAACAAATATTCAGTAAGTTGTGTATCTATTTCTACTATTTATTTATTTCTATCTTCTATAAAGGTATATATATTATATTTCGTTATAGAAAAATAAAATTCTGTGAAGTTTTTGGATGATCTGATCTTTATCTTCATCAAGACAAGAAATGAGATTGATAGAACATTTACATGAAGAGCAAGAAAGAACATGAATTGGTTGTTGGAATTGTTTGCTATTGCGCCAAAAGCTCAAACTATCAATGCCCGATACAAATGGCAGATTGAACCCGACGCACAGGAGTCGGTTAAGCCATGTCACGAGTCTCCAAGGAGGTGCTGACCACCAAGTCAACAATCTCCCTCTTAGCGCCAACTGAGCCTTCAACACCCACTAAACAGAGACTCGAACCCGTGACCCAAGGCTTTAATACCAATTGTTGGAATCGTTTGCCATTGCCCCAAAAGTTCGAACTATCAATGCCCGATACAAACACTAGATTTAACCCGACCCATGGGAGGTGGTTAAGTCATGTCACGAGTCCCCAAGGAGGTGCTGACCACCAAGTCAACATTGGTCACAATCATATGTGCTGCAATTTCCTTATTAGATGTCGATAGATACACATACCAAATGAAGCAATGTGGCATGCAATAGTTACAACAATGCAAAGAGTAACATGGAGTTAGTAGTTTGATAAATTAAGGCATGCTTCGGTGAGCTGAGAAGGTTGCTAAATTTTGTCTAGCTTTCATGTGTTGAAAAATAATTATGAGATATTTACATTTCAATATAACTTCACTTTTTAGTATGAGTTTTCATCATTTGGCCTTGCTTTTCAAAATGGGTTCTTATAGCTACTTTATTTGCATAAGAATGTATCTTCCAATCCAACAATATAAACAATAATTTTCTCGTCTAGTAGACTTGATTTGACTATTAACATACCTCAGTCAAAGGAAGCTGAAAATCTAGAGACCACAAGAAGAGTTATCTGAAGATCTTGAACCATTCTTTGAGATGTAATGATATTTACCACGTTATGCATGCCAATTGGGCCTATACATCCAAGTAGAAGGTATTTACCAATTTAGATGTAATATCCTTGATTGTGTGTTTTTTATGCACACAGAACTCATAATAATATACCTAGAGATATCCTATTCTCTCTTGATCAAAATCTTTTATGTGCTAAACAGATGGATTGCATGATCACAAAGACGACTTCAAGGTTCTAGATTCATGCAGATAGTCTCAGTTGGTTCGTTGTGATATGCTGGTAATCTCAAGGGGGACTTACAGAGTTGTTCAAGTAGTGAATCATTCAAAGGATTCTGTTGATTGCTGACACTTGCCACTTTCTCTTTTTTTTTGAAATAATTCTGCAATAAGTTCTATTTAATCCTATTTCTAATAGACTTGAAGAAAAAGGCAAAAGGGAGAGAGTTTAGGAAGATAATTCTAATCTTAATCTAATCCTATGAACTCGGGAGACGGAAATTGCAAAAGTGGAATTAAAACCAATCCTTGCTTTGCCAAATTCAACAACTATACAAGAACGGTGCTATCTTCTAAGGAATTCAAAAGATTTTCATATCACTGATATTCACCAACATTTTGCTGTCTTTTATTAATAAGGGAGCAAGTTATATTCTTTAACTTACATTGTATAACTCAGTTGATTACATTATTAGACATGATAATTCGTATAATTTATTTAATAAAAGATTAATACTACCTTTTATCTAAGCATTATGTTGTGGGAAGGGATACTTATCAAATGAACAAGAGGAACTGTTATAACTTCATTGTGCAAGTTAGTTAGTTACATTGTTATACACGATAACTCATATTGTATAGTTTATTTAATAGCACATTAGTACCACCTTGTGTTTAACCATTATGCTGTGGCAAGGGATACTTGATAAAGAACAGGAGTGATTCTTGCAAACATTACATTTTCTTACCCAAGATACAGCTTTAATGGATTTAATAATTTATTCATAGGCTGCTCATGTCAGAAGGCAATGGACAAATGTTCCGTGGTAGACTATGTTACGAAACACATCATTTTATTGGAGTGAGGAAAGACATATTCAATGCCAGACATTGCAGAAGCCTATGCAATGTGTGTCTTTGAACTCCATTATTTTCTTGATCCTTTACTCACAAGCAATTTTTAAGAGTTTTTTGCACAAATAGGGATATCTCTTATTATAATTTTTCTCACCATCAACAAACATATTGACAAACAGAATTTGTTAACAAATATTAGGAGTTGTACCTTCATTATTTCTTATCTGATAACACAAAATGAATGATTTAAATGGTTGTAAATGACGGAGTTTTGGTATACTACCACATATTGCATGAGCCAAAATAATGCTTTAACTGGCTTTGAAGCAAAAGTTCTTGCAGAGCATAATTTTCAAAAAAAATCTCAAGAGAAGCGAAATTTTGAAAAATAATTTGAAACGTCTGCCTATACAAATGAAACAATAGGAAGATCAACCTTGCTTTGAAAGGGACCTTCAGAGATGCTTGGTTTTATATGCATATAATGCCTTTTCTGCTAATGTTATTGCCAGAAAATTAGTTTTTTTGAAGTTATCTCCAAAATATTATGTTGTTTTCAAATTTGCAAGAAAACTGTAATGTTCCCACTTTGAAATATAATTTAATAATAAATAATAATAATAAAACTAAAATACAAAAGAATGAAAATAAAATAAAAATAAAAATGTAAAAGAATATAATTAAGCATAATTAAAGCTTAATTAATGTTAATGAATGGTCAAAAGACATGAATTGATAAGTTGCGACTCCCCCAATATGAAGTATAAAGGGGAGAAGAGAACTTGTTTGAAGGGTGGATACTTTAGGAATCAGAAGTGCAGATCCGATTTAAATCAGAAGTGCAGATCCAACTTTAAAAGGCTGTGTCCCTTTCAAAGGGCAGAAATAATGAAGAGTTGCATTCTTTCAAAGGGCGCTAATGGCGAAAGGGTGTGTCTCTTAGCAAATGGCATACATGATGACAAGGTGTGACCTCTCGCTCACATTGAGAGATATAAAAGAATGGAATCAAAAACATCCAGGGGGATCAGCATCAATCAGATCAGATCAGAACTGTTATTAAGTTACAGGCAGTAACATCCTTGTTCTTGGTGGTATGCATGGGGATGTGCTTAATATATGAAGCCTGAAAATGTTCTTATGCAGAATTTAATAATAATATCAATATAGAATGCAATATGTATTGCAGTCATACTTAATTTCATATACATTCATAGTACATGAAAGACTATTATATTAATAGCCTAATTCTTAATGTTTTCCTATCGCCCCACATGGAGGATTGGATGTGGAATTGTTAGGGAAAGGCAGTATTAATAGCTAGAAGGTAGATAAGACTTGCGGTGGAATGGTGATGTGCTACATCATACAATGGCAATGGATAAGGCCTGTGGTGGAATGGGCTTGTGTTACATCATACAATGGCAATGGATAAGGCCTGCGGTGGAATGAGCATATGCTACATCATACAAAGGCACTACTTGTGGAGGATTTTTTTTGGCGCCCTAACAAAGATACTTCCCAATCTCAGCTAAGATTGATCATTAGGATTGATTAGGGATTAGACCTGCCTATGTTGATTATTCCTTGTATAATATATGCTAGTTGATCCCTAGAACTAACAAATGCATAATAAAATATAATAAGTATGATGAGATGTGTTTAATTATTCGAAAATAGGCTATCTCCTAATAGGGGATGTTACAAAAACAAACCCATTTAAATATGATTAAACCTTCTAAATGACTGAAGTATTCACAATATTTTTATTTATTATGTGTCAGAAATAAATGAGGCAGATGTTCAAATCCAAACAAAGATTTCCATTCTATATGAGGGTAGATTCACTATAGAATCTGAGAGAGATTTGGAAACATGAAGTTGGTCTTAATGGTATGAAATAATTCCAAAATAAATAGGAGATTAGATATAGTTACAAATGGCAAGTACTAATGTAGAACAAAGGGTATCCTTAATTCTTTGGTACCTCCCATTGTTGGTTCCCTAGTGAGGTTGTTCTTGTTGCTGATCTAATGTGCAGGGTTGAGCTATGTTAGTATACAAATAAATGAAGTTCTGGTACAAGTTAACCTCTCCAGGAAAGCTTGTAAGGCCATTAATAGCCTGTATGGATGGGATATAAATAAATGTACTGTTGCTGATTTGACGTACAGGGTTGAGCTATGTTAGTATAAAATTTAATGAAGTTCTTTTAGAAGTTAACCTTCCAAGAAAGCTTGCAAGGCCATGAAAAGCTATATGGACAAGCTATTCTTTATGGACTTCAACTTCATCTGGATCTGCATATATTTTCTGCATTTTTTTTTATCAATTGCAGTTTGGTTGTATAATTCATCTACAACATACTCTGATATACCAAACTATTTTGAAGAAAAAGAGTTTTAATTTCTTCACCATATCTAATTCTTCACTATATTGACTAGATCACACCAACAAACATTGTTTAACAAATACGGAAGGAAAGGCACACTTCAATAATTAAAGATGAAGTGACAACTCTTGTCTACCTTGTCTGGAATTTCAGGAAAAGTATCAGGACATGGATTTGACCATTTACTCCAACAGTCCTGAATTATTCAACTCTGTTTATTACAGATCACCAGATCCCAATTAAATGGAATGTTCCATTTCATTACGTAAATGAATAAATATAAATTCTAAAACACAATGCGTCTCACCTCAACCAGGATGCTTGGTATAATCTAAACTTTGACAGGACAGAAAAACCAATCCAGGTCAAGCAAGAATATGGGGACAATAAGAGACAAGAAAGCCTGATTTATTTTAGCTTTCACTATGAAAATTGTGGAACCTACCAAAACAGGGCTAAACTTTTGGCTTGTTTCTATGGTCTACAGGTAACAGTCACTCAGAGAATAAAAAATCATCAGATTGAAGTTGACTCCAACTTTGTATTCCAACATCTCAGCCTAAAGTAGCCACCAAAATACAACAAATACCAAGTCCATCGGAAAGATGTAAATTTCATTATTGATTAAGTTTCATGATTACCCTATTTGTAATAAATCAAGAGATTGCAATAGAATTTCTGAGAAATTAGCTAACACAGCCGTCACTCATTTCAAACATTAGCTAACACAACCCTCACTAATTTCAAACATCAAACTGTGTGACCCTACATTCATTTGGCACAACATTGCAAATTCAAGAATTAGAAGTCTTAGAGAGGAACACACAAAATAAGGATTAAAAAGTAAGGCCAAACCCAGAAGCAATAAGTACCTTCTCACAAGTAGGCTATATGCGGAAATAGAAAGCAGCAGGGACTTGAATAAATTTCAGATGGATGACAGATAAAGGGGATATTTTTATCAACAATCCATATTTGAATATCTTCTTATCACTAGCTCCTTAGAAAACTCATTTCAGAAAGGTGAAGTTTCTTATTCCTAAAAGTAAAGTCATTCATCTCAATATATCTTCATCTTCTTAGGCTCTTTTGAATTCTTCTTTCTTGTCTTTATTCACCATGCATCACCCTCATCCACTTTCAATATATATTATTCTTTACTCCTTTGTCAGTCTGACATGAGGAGCTCGTGCTTCTTTGCAAAGATACAAATCATCATCGACATTTACACAACTACCCATCATCTTTATTCCTCCTTTTTTGATTCTGATATCCACCTTTATTTTCTTAACCCTTTATTCCTTCACCCACCTTTCCCACTCTTCCATCTTGACATAGAGACATTCTAAGGACATGCTGGACATTACAGCTCTCATTTATAAAACAATTTCAAGGATTTATTCTGTGTGACAAGGTTCCCTTCACAAGGAATCCCATCCAATGGAGGACACACAGACACTTGGGATTAGCCACTTGGATGATCCTAAGTTCTGTTGTTTGACATGCTCTTCCAGTCACAATTTGCACAAGGTAGGTGCCATGGAGAATCGAGATCTCTGGCTTAAAAAGACAATTCTAACCATAGAAACGAGACTCGGACTCGGCAAGGCTGACCCGAATTGGGACTAAGCAAAAATCTCGGCAGGACTCAGCAAAACTCAGCAAAAAAACAGTTTCTAGTGAGTATTGCCTAGAGCAAGTTCCTAGAGAGTCCCGAGTCCCTGAGACTCGGCTAGGGTCACTCAGCTCGGGACTCCTGGCGAGTCTTGGAACTATGATTCTAACAGCGAAAACCAACTTGCAAGGATAAGTTGCTAGGATATGCAGAAGATTGTATGATCTTCAATCAAATTGAATAGAATGCACTCAAATGCTTGTCAATGTCCCTGGTATTATGGGTCACTCAGCTCGGGACTCCTGGCGAGTCTTGGAACTATGATTCTAACAGCGAAAACCAACTTGCAAGGATAAGTTGCTAGGATATGCAGAAGATTGTATGATCTTCAATCAAATTGAATAGAATGCACTCAAATGCTTGTCAATGTCCCTGGTATTATGGGTCTGGAAAAAGGGACATAGAGGTCCTTCCTTATATATATGAGCAAAGGGATAAACAAAAATTAAACTGCTAAACTCCCTACTGGCATACTCGGAAGGGAAAGGAAAAAGAAAGGGCTTTAAGAAGGCCTACACAAGTGTAATCTGAACCTGGCATGAAAGAAGGAATGTACCAACGCATACAGGTTGAAGATTATGTAGTCATCCTCTCTGGTGGCAACAATCATGGGCTTTGTAGTCTCCAAGTTAGTCCCACATCCAAGGAAAATAAGAATTGTGCTATTATAGAGGATACTAAGACTAGACCTCCTCCACCTGTTTACTCTAGATTGCAACTTGCTGCACAACATATAAGGCTGTCTTGAAAATGGAAGGATCCTGATCTCCTTGGCCCATATCTTCAACAGATTTGGAGTTAATCCACGAAGCTCCATATCTCTAGAAAAACCTATGATTCTTTACCTATCCACAGTCTCTCGCTTTTCATCCGCTCTCATCTTCCTCGATGGTTGCCTTGGAACACTATCCTCATCAAAAAAGATACCCTCCTATGCTTAACAATGATCCCATACCTTTTCTCATTCCACAACAACTTCTGACTAGGCTACTTTAAATGCTGTCTTAGAAGTTGCTATGGTCTATAAAATCCTGACAGAAGCTATGGAGGGTAAAGAAATCCATAACCCATACAAATGCTTTCATGGAAGTTAATTTGGACTTGAAAAAGGTGACAGAAATTCTAGAGGATAAAGGAGTCAATGACCCTACAAATGTTGTCTTGGAAACTGATATGGTCTTGAAAGACCTAACAGAAACTATAGAGGAGAAAGGAGTCCATGACCCATACAAAGAACCTAGAGACAAAATGAAAGGATTGAGTGTCTGAACAATTGTGTGGAGAAGCTTAGCTAGATAATGAAATATAGTGATAAAATGGTATAAGCTATCAATGGCTCTTCCTGACAGAAAATGCAAGACAGCAGATTGTTAAAGCTTGATATTAAGAGGATACAAATGGCTCCTCTTGCCAAACAAAAAGCCATCAACGCTGAATACTCTATAGAGGAAAATACTCAAGGTGCCTGGCAAAGGAATTTTTTTAAAACCAAGCATTTTCTGCCTCAGCTTTGCCCACCATTATATTCAATGAGGAAAGTAGCCCTCTTCCTCCTATCCTGGGAACCCACCATTCAAATAAGTGTTGTCGAAATGAAATTATCCCAGTTATAAGTTTCTGTATGTGAAGGAAACAAGAATATAAATACTAGAACTGAGTAGTAACAATATTGCTGTAAAAGATCCAATTATTTGATGGAAATAGCTAATATTACCTTGAAACATACCCTACTGAATGGTTAATCTGTTGGAAATGACAATATTCAAAGATGATATGAGTGGGCACTCACACATTCCTGTAAAAATTCTGTTTCGTTCCACCCATTACGGGCTCTCTTGGGTTGCCTTTTTTCTCTAAGGCATCCCTTTCAAAAAATGGGAGTGGCATTTTATATTCAAAAACTATTTTTCAAACCAACACAACATGCAAAACCTTAAGCACAACACATGGTAGCTATAACCGAGATAACACAATTAAATTTGGCCATCCTATTCAGGAAGCAGTGTGATTCATAATCAACATCTTCCTTTGTCTAAAAATGGTACAACATAAATGTAGACTAAAGCAAGAATTATGCACAAAACAGAACATAATGTAAATTATCAATGAACACAGTTAGGCATATAACACGCTTTCTAAATAATGCTATGCAATGACTAAATACTGCACCTTATATGTATCTGATAGTCAGACTCTAGCACAAGGTATGAAATATGATACAATACCAAAAACACTGAGTCCTAGGTTACTATGTATCCCTTTATGCCCCCCTGTTCCTGTACCAGTACAGTTTGGGTGCTGTATAGTGAGCTTGTTTGTCCCAGATATCCTGGAAAGAAAAAGACTATGTTGCAGGCATTAGCAATATCTGTGTATCCACTATTTTAAGGTTTTAAGGGAGCTGTGTTCACTATCCTCAAAGCTGTCTTTTTATTTAAGAATAATGTGGCATAAATGTATGTGTGAGTGTGTGATATTAAATTAATTATGTAACAAATTCTGATCAAATGAATTGCACTTGCTGTGCATATTGGAATAAATAGCCGAGTTTTACCTGAACATTTACCAGACAGGCCATATTGTTACTGTTTATGTTAGATATTGTGCTGTCACTTGTCACCTTTACCCAAATACTTATTATAGTTTTGAAAGATCTAATATTTTCAGGATATAAATACAAGTTACTTTCCCATATCTTTTTGCCCTAGGTTAAATAAAAGAACCCTCTAATTGTGAGTTGTCATTAAATTTTCTTGCTAATATTTATAAACATCATCCCTGACATGAGTAAATTTAATGCAGGTGTTTGTTTTATTCTCAATCATATTCACAACATGCTTTGAACTGATTGCTTTGGTGGTATTCAAAGGTAACATTTTGTTTCTGTGTTGCGCTATTCTTTTCTTGTTAAAACATGTTTCATTTGAGTGTCTACAGATCCTTGTCTTTTGTTAGCAAAAAGTCAAGCCTTTGTGTGTCATTTTCTGATCCTCCTGATTTTCAATGCCATTATTTTTGAAGTGATTGAAGGTTTTGCAATGTCTAAAATAAAAGTTCTCCATGTCCAGCCGGTTCTTCATTACTTTTATGTGTTGATTATATTCAACGAATTCTAACAGTGCCTAGTGTGGTTTGTAAACAAAAAAGTAAGACTGAATATGAAGTGTAAGAGCATAGTTGCCAGGAAACTCCATAGGAATGTGAACTGCATCCCCATCCATGCACCCACAATTTTTGGTGTCTTAGATTTATATATAATTTAGCTATCTTCTTATTCATTTACCTGAGTACCCTAATTTGATTGGCACTCCTCCTCTGTCCCTGTATTGATACCCCTGCTTCTCCTGATAATTATGTGTTAAGAGTGATAAGGAAGCTCAAAATCATATATAAGATTGCCAGGAGAACAAATAATGATATCAAAATTCTTGAACTTTATCAGTTCCTTCATGGAATTACCATTGGAAGCAATGATATTTCAAGCATTGTTTTTTAATTAGATTAATGGGGTTCCAACTATAGGGCTTTGTTGACGTGTATTTTGTACACCATCATACACAGAATAAAATACCTAAAGGCATCTTATCCTCTCTTGAATAAAGTCTCTAACTGCTGAAGATTTCGCAAGAAGGATCAGTTAGGATGACTCCAATGTTCTAGTTAGTAGGGTCTCTACGTGTGGATAAGCACCAGTGGTCGTTGTGATTTGCTGTGTCCTCAAGGGGCCTTACGTTCCGAAGTTTTTTGCTAAAACAAGCTTTTAAAGAAAAATGACAAAAGAGTAGGGTTTGCAAGAGGTCTAATCTAATCTAACCCTAAGAATGACTTCATGTGGACAAGACTTGGCAAGATTCTACCAACTTCAATTTTGCCATAAGCTAACAACTCAATTGAAATTGATGCGATCTTCTAAGGTAACAAATGATTTTCAATACATCAATGATCAAAGATACTACCACAAAGGTACATATCCAAGATACAATAACGATTGAAGGTTAAGTGATTCAAGTATCTCCAGTTGACCACACAAGGCGTTCCTACAATCAGCAAGAAGCTAGTGGTTTGGAAAGCGAATCTCTCCAAAGATCAAGTCTCACACTTTGTCCTTCGAATTAACACACTACTTTGATTGAGAATGATTCAAGTAAATTGAACAACCATGAAAATAACCAAGAAAGTTGCAACAAAACACCATAACTTCAATATTTCATTGATTTCAAAGTCATCATGTACAACAATTGTTTGAATTCCTTTCCTCAAAACTCAATCTTGCTACAAAAGTAAATTGCTTCTAAACTCTAATCTCTCTAATACATCAAACTCTTTAATATCTAACTAATTTCTAACTACAAAATGAAATGAAATGAGGGTATAAATAGCATCCTCAATTACAATGAATGGTCCAGATCAAAAGTAGATCAACGATCAAGATCATGACACCTAAACCCTAATTAGGGTTTGTTACAAATGGCCTCCTTTTTACTGAACAATATTAAATGCATAACCAAATATTAAATTTGGCACAAAAACCTAGGAGACATAAACCAATGACAATTAAGGTGCCATGTCATCTATAACAACCTTTCATCTAGAATCTTATTCCCTTTCCAATGTTCCTTTTTAGCATATGCAATGAATCTTGATACGATTCCTTCAATTTCAGCAATTGGAATCTCGGGAAGATTCTTCATTCTTTTTTCCAAATGGATGACCTGATCAAATGCATCTAGAAGAGCTGCGTCCCATGAAGATTCAAGTTCTTTAGTTCTTTCAATCAGGAGCATGGTGGCAAACATCTGGTCATGTTGCTCATCTGTGATATTAGCGTCCTTGCAAAAGATGACCTTGATTCTATCCTCCAATTCCTGCAAATCCACATCTGTCTCGACCTCGATCCTCCTGCCAAGAATGGTACGAAGTACCTCAAATACTCTGTCCTGGATCGGATTGATCACCTTCTCAACATGGCTACATCTAGTACTAATGTCCTCAAAAAGAACACTCTTCATCTGGAGTAAGGTTGACCATTGAAGCAAACTGTGAGGTCCTCCATCCATTATCTTTTCTTGCGCTAAGACCTTCTTCGATGTTTGTTTAATTACTTTCAAGACAGGAATGATAACATCTCTAGTATGAGCAAAAGCGACTACTGTTATCATCAAGTTGTGGATTATCTCAAGAACCTGGATAGCCCTATGAATAGTCTTCATCATCCTTGCTACAAATTCTACGGCAACTGTATGAGATTTATCCATCCAAGTACTCATACGCTGGACCATACTCCTAAATCTCTCTGCCTCATTAATTGATTGAAGGGGAAGTGCCTGCACTGGTGATCTTGCTGGATCCTGACATCCCAAAGGTTCATTGAGATGACTGAAATATGTCCTCCATGCACCTCTCTCTCTCTCAAGCTTTCTATTCTTCTCCATTTCTTCTCTAAGCTTGTCTTTCAATGCCTCAAATGAATTGGTGGCATCATCTAGTGTCTGCTCGGCTGTGGATGGACCTAGCTCAAATGTCTCTATATCATATTCCTCTGCCAGGATCTCCCCTTCATACTTGTCTACTGCCGGTGTAGCTATCTGTAGTTTTCTGGATCCAGTCTCATCTCTAATCATCTTGGACATCTTGGTAGCCTTCCTCTTCTCTGTTACTTCCTGAGAATGTCCAACAAGGCTCTCTAAATCAATTACATTGTCCTCGTCCTCTATCACGATCACCTTAGTTAATCTTTCCTTCAACCAATCTGGGATGGCCGATCTTGTCTCTTTGACCTGAATCTCCTTATGCACTACTTCTTCTTCTCTGGGAGGAGATGTTACCTCGTTATCTTCTCTATCCTCATTTAGCTCATAATCTTGGAGAGATCCATCTGGTGACCCTTGCGGTGCTTGTCCCTCTTCCTGCCTATCATTCTGTACCATCGACTCCATAGATTCTTCCACTTGAAGTGTCCTCTTCTCTGGTCTAGAAGATGTGCCGGATGAACGATCTCGATTGGCCCCTTGCTTCTTCTTTGAAGATTCTTTCTTTTCAGGCCTTTCTTTCCTCTTCGAACCTCTTGGATGGAGATTGCCTTCACTGGCACATCGAAGGTCGCCTTCACTTGTATTCCTAGGATTAGGATTGCCTTCGCTCACACTAGCTCCACCCTCGGCTGGTTTCTCTTCCAAAGTGAAAGTCATAACTATGCCTTTCTCTCTCAACTTCTGATGCTGTACGTCAACCCATCTGCGAGTACAAGACAAGACTGGAGCCATCAAAGCATCTAAATCCACGACCTCGGGCTCATTCCAATCTAACCTTATTGATTTGCTTTCTCGATCATAGGATGATTGGAGATGTCTGCTACTGTCCTGAGCTTGGTCGGCCACTCTGTAAATCCTGCATTTCCTGATGAAATCCAAAGGCAATCTAGAATGCATCTTTCTTTTCACTTCAAGATCATCTAAGAGATTCATCATAAAATCTTCTATTTGGTACTCATGCTTAAACTTCCTACCGACTGTCTCCTCTATGTATCCATGTGGATCAAAGCTTTCTCTCAAAGCAAAGGATGAAAAAGAATACAAAGCTAACTCCTTCTCTGTGTCATCCATGGCTAAAGCATTAGGACATACCTCAACTGAATTGCCCAAAATGATAGGTACAGGAACTCCATTCCCATGTCTGTGTTTGAATGCCTTCGCATATGCTGCCAACTGTCTTGTTACTTCAACTAACACAATTCTGTCTGTTGGATATCTCGGCAACATGTATGGAGGTGAAGGACATCCATGTACTCTAATATAAGTGAATTTCGGAAATTGGATAAACCAAGCACCGTACCTCTTCACTAATTCTTGTGCATCCTGAGATAATCTGTTGTGAATCCCACCTTGCAACGTCCTTGTGATGTTCATCGTGAAGGTATCATTAATTAGCTTGTAGTTGCTTCCTGGCGGATGATGCAAGTGGACATAGGAATCACAAACTCTGACCTCGCCGGGTCCTCTTCCAGTCACTCCTCTGTGAGGTAGTCCTGCGTACTCAAAGCTCCTGATCAAGGCATATATGACGTATGAACTCATGTAGAAGGACTTGGTAGCCTTGAGTCTCCTTAACTGTACGTCCAAGCAATGGCTAATCATCCTAGCCCAATGAATTGTTCCTTTTCCCTGAACTATCACCTGGATGAAGTAAAACATCCACTTCTCAAAGTAGAAGGCGTGAGGGGCTCCTGTGACTCGGTTGAGCATTGTGATCAAATCTCTGTACTCCTCCTGGAAATCGATTCTATGCGGTGTGTTCGGGATCTTGCTCAGGCGAGGACGGCTCTTGAGTAACCAGTTCTTGTTGATTATGCTTAGACAAGCATCTGGATCATCTTCGTACATTGACCTGGCTCCTTCTATGCTCTTGTATATCATATCCCTGTGCTTTGGAAGATGGAAAGCTTCACTTATAGCTTCCTCTGAAAGATAGGCTAAAGTATTTCCTTCATTGGACACGATCGTTCTGGACTGAGGATCATAATGACGAGCACACTCGATCATCAACTCATGGCATTGAACTGCTGGAGGGAAGCCGGCCGCCTTAATGATGCCACTCTCGATTATTCTCCGGGCGACAGGTGATGGCTTGCCAATGTAAGGGACCTCTCGAAATTTCTTCGTGCTGAAGTTGCCCAAATTGGTATCTCCAATGTTGCTCCATTTCGACACGATCTTGGTCTCCACTTCTTCGGTCTTTTGATCTTCCTTCATGAGAGCTGGACGACTGGTGGATGCTCCCGTCTTCGGGGTCGCCATACCTACACAACATTTCATAATAAGCACTAGATTTTGCAATGCATAACATAGATTAGATATTAAATTTTTAGGAAACCTTATGATAATTCTTTGAGTTAACATTTCCTAAAAACGATTGAGCTAGTGGAATTCAAAATTTCAAAATTCAAAATTTAAGGCTATGACGATCAACATTCAAAATCAAAACAATAAAACAATATCGCCATACCTTTTTTGAGAGCTAACACTAGAATGCAAACAAGGAATTTGCCTAGGCAAAATTAATGTTTGAAGCTTTTTCCACGTGATTTTCAAGCGAACGTCCTTCCTATCAACTCGCCACCCTTGGGGATGTCTTTGACGTGATCTTCAATGTTCTTGGCAAGTTCACTCAATTCTAACTAAGGTTCGCACGTACTCTCCTTTTGATAATGCTTCGCACCACCTTGCTTTAATGAAATTCGCACTCTTTAAACACAATTCGCACTTCTCCTTCCAAGATCGCATGTGAGATGATAAAATGAAAATGTGAAAATGAAAATTTTCACCCTCCTTTTATAAGCGCTCACCTCATATTCACCTCTAGGCCGACTTTTACAAAATGAGGCAATTTAAAACGATTTTTAAATAAATAACAAAGGCCGACCTTTTAAATCCAAGCACTCCATTTGATTTGTAATTAAATTAATCATTAATTAATTAAATGCCTTTGTTTTTTAATTAATAAACTCGATCTTTAAAAGGCAAAAATTAATTAATTAATGTTTTAGCGCAATTTTTAAATGCTATTTAATTAAATTTTCAAACCTATCGATTTTTAGCATTTAAAATAAATTCAAAAAAATGTTTGTTAGCGCCAAAAATTTTTAAAAAATGGAAAGATGCAAACCTAACGCTCTGGTCCCCGACTGAGGGACAGGAGCGAACTTCATCTTGGTCTTGATTCTTGTGCTTTTGACGTTTAAAACCTCCATCTCCACGTTGAATTTGGCATTTTCGTTGGGAAATTCGAGCTTGATTGACTTGCTTGTGCGAATGAGTGCCTCTTGAGGTGATATCGCCCTGGTCCCTTGGTGAGGGACAGGAGCGAACTTCCATTTCTAGCTCAAATTGGTAACATTTTGTCGTTCACTTCCTTTGTGTCGCCTTCCAAATGACGCTTTAAACCTTTTGCAACTTTGCTTTGACATGATCTTCGAAGGATAATGAGTGATTTAGCTAATATCGCCCTGGTCCCTTGGTGAGGGACAGGAGCGATCTTAATGTTTTCTCCTTGACCTTTGCATCTTTGATCCTTAATCTTCATCGTGAGGGATAAACCACGTTATTCTTTCATTCCACTCTCACTTCACTTGGCTTCTACAAGACACATTTGATGTTTGGAGGATTATCGCCCTGGTCCCTTGGTGAGGGACAGGAGCGATCTTGATGTTCTAGCCAAAATTTGCTATCTTTCAACCTTTGCTCTTTGTTCATTGCTTCCCAAACGATGTCCTTGATCTTGTGTATCCTTGCTTTGTCATAATTTTAAAGGAAAATGAATGATCTTGTGCAAATCGCCCTAGTCCTTGCCTGAAGGACAGGAGCGATATAGGTTCCTTGTTCAAATCGATCACCTTTTGACGTTAGATCTCTTTGCCTATCATTTTCTTAAGATCACTTTGATACTTTGCAACCTCGCATAACCTTGACTCGGCATGATTTTGAAGGATTTGAGTGATATGGTGATTATCGCCCTGGTCCCTGACTGAGGGACAGGAGCGAACTTCAATGTCTTGGGCTCATGCTTGCTTTCATCAACTTGCCATTACTTTCATAATGTAAAATGAAGTCCTTTGATCCCTCTTGGCCACTTGAAACTTGATAAACCTTCAAATCTTAGGCCTTCATGAAGATTTCGCTCTGGTCCCTGCCTGAGGGACAGGAGCGAATTGGGACTTTTGGTGCAAATCCTTCAATTTGGTGGACCTTTGATACTTTGTTCTTCATTGAGATACCTCAAAAATGTCCTTGCCTCCACGTATCCGGACTTGGAGTGATCTAAAACTTGGGATGAAGGCAAGATAACTAAGATATCGCCCTGGTCCCTGGCTGAGGGACAGGAGCGAATTTGTACTTTCAAGCTCAACTACACTTTGCCACCTTCAAAAATTATCTTCAACGGTCTTGTTATGCACCCTTTTATTCATCTTTGGCTTGGAAATCATTCAAACTTGGCAAGAAATTCATCTAAGGCAAAAATCACTCTGGTCCCTGACTGAGGGACAGGAGCGCCTAGGCCAGTTTAGAGTTCATTAGGTGTCTTGCAATCTTCAATTTGTCTTCAACGAATCCATAACACCATCTTTGTTTGCCTCAAACCTAAAACTTGCTTGATCTTGGCCTAAAACATGCCTTATGAAGAATTTCGCTCTGGTCCCTGGGAGAGGGACGGGAGCTACACTGAATTTCGCCCTGGTCCCTGACTGAGGGACAGGAGCGATTTTACATTTTTGGTCCATTTTCCTCATGTTCGCGTTTCCAAATTATATTCAATTGATGAAATGTATCTCCTTTGACCTCTTCAAATCGTCAAGTTGTTCAAATCCTGCAAGGACAAGGCAATGTTTAATTTTGAGCTCCGGTCCTTCACTGAGGGACAGGAGCGATTTTTACTCCTGGAGCATTTCCGTGTTCATGAAATTCTTCAATTTATATTCAACGGAAAGATCACGCCTTTCTTTACCACTTCCAATCGAAAAAATCATCTTGATCCTGCAGAGACAGTAAGATTTTTGAAAACGAGCTCCGGTCCTTTACTGAGGGACAGGAGCGATTTTGCTCCTACAGGCCAAAATATCGTGATTTCACAAGTTTAATCACTTCACAAGGCAAAAACAAATTATTTCCATTGCCCGGGATCAAATATCAAAAAACTCAAAATTTGGTCAAAAATTACTCAATTGGACAAAATTCACAATTTCATCATTCATACTTAGACAAATTTAGACCCTGCATTCAAAATTCCAATTGAAAATAGACCAACACACTTAGCCTCTGGCGAATTCACTTTATTCAAAACTGCATCCTACGAAAGGAAGCTCAAAAAAAGCTCTCAAGACTGACTGGACTCTGGCCTGAAAAGATAGTAACGAAAACCCTAAGGCTTGACCCTAATCCAGACAACTGACAAACTATCAAAACCCTAAAAAAAACAAAGCGAAAAACAGGCAAAACGAGCAAAAAGAGGGGGTCCCCATTTTAATGGGGCGATGTGTGAAATGGTCACAACAGGCTTCAAATCAGCAACAGAAAGAAAAGACAACATATGCTAACATAATATATGGGGCCCCAATTCAAAACCAAAAAGAAAGAACAATATATTTTAACATGATATAGGGGGGCCCAACATGACAACAGAAAGAAAGAACAGCAAATTTGATTGGCATCTCCATCACTATACTAGTAACCCCGCATATACTGGTAACTATGTGTAAGAGTAATTAGAAAGCCTCAAACCATATAAGGTTGCAAAGAGAACAATTAAAGGTATCAAGATTGTTGAACCTCATTAATTTCTTCATGCCACCAATGGAAGCATTAATATTTCAAGCATTGTTTTTTTAATTATATTAATGGGGTTATATGTGCGAGGCCCGAACCCAGCAATAGAAAAAAAGAACAACATATGCTAACATAATATGTGAGGCCCCAACTCAACAACAGATAGAAAGAACACATATGCTAGCTTATCAGAATATCAACCAACATTATGACCTACACGATAGCTATATCAGCTTCAACACACTACCTAAAAAACCACCTTAATAAGTATAAACAGAATAACAGTGCCGACACTGCTTGCCAGCAGGAGAACATAAGAATAGACCACCTAACTATACACTGGACCACCAATCCCTTGCACATCACAACAATCCCAAAAGGAGATAACAGCCAAAATACCTGAACTGAAGAAGATTAAAAACCAAAAAACAGGGGAGGGATCATAGGAAAACTGTAAGCAAAACCTAAAAACAATACACTGTAACAAAACCTACTAGACATTGAAGAGACTCACATTGCATTCTTGTGCTAGGAGATGCAGTTCTCCAGAAACTCATCTGGAAATCCCATTCATAGAAACCAAAGTGATCTCCATTAACAGTGCAAATGGTTGAGCTGTAGACACAAATCTATGAAATTTAATCACCTATATTCTTCGCAATGCCCATGTGAATATACCTTCCTGCAATGATGGTATAGTATAGCCAGTAGTAATCTCTAGTTTGCCATTGTGAAAGGAAACTGTCATGTGCCTAATAGCCATTTGCAAGTCTTGGCAAAATGCCTTCAATATATGATTATCTACTGCAAGTCATGGATACCCTCTTGCAATTTCTTTAACATTACTTCTATAGTGCTGCCTGAAGCATTCTTTCTTCTTTTCCTGATCCATACAACAACACACCTTTTTGCTTCTTTACTTCTACCTCAATTTCCTTCAAGTCCTCCAGAACAAGCAAGACTATTATATGAGCCCTTAAATCATCATTAACCACAAACATCTTCAACTTTTGCTCAAACTGTGAAAAAATCATGGCCCTAAAATGCAGCTGACTGTTATCCTCGAGATCCTCTGCCCCTAAAACAAGTTCAGGATTCTCAAGTAAGAAGATGAAATGCAAATGTGATCAAGGAAGCAGATAGTTTCAGAAGAGCTAAGCAAAGTTAGAAGGTTTGCTTTATCATTCAAAGATGATACAATTTGGGAATATGTCCCATCACCTTCATCATGTTGAGCAAGTTGGATAATGTTGAATATCAAGAGATATGCCTCGATCACAAACTGTTGGAAGTGTTTGTCATTGATGTCAAGATGAGAGACTGATTATTGAATTGTCATGGATGTCAAACATAAGAGGCAATATTGTCATAAGGAGTATGCTGGATGCATCATGATCCATGTCGAAATGTATGTATAATAGAAGATCGTTTTTTCAGATTACAAAAGAGAAAGCTCTTTACATTATCTTTACAGATAAGTATAATGCAATTGGAACCAAATGGCGACAGTGAAGTATATCGGAGCAATTTAAGACAATGTCATAATATGAAGGATATCTTCTGACTAAATTCAGTTCCAATTTTATGAAACCAAGGACAGCAATAGCAAACCTTATGGTCATTGATCAGCAATTATAGAAAACTTTAATAAGAGAAATTTACTATGGTTTCTAACCTTCTAATATGCAGTGATTGAAGTAGTAGAAAAGCCAAGACAATGGAAGACATCGACTATATCAAGAGAAGACTTAAGAAGCAATTGAAGTAGCAATTCGTTAGAAAAGACGAGCTTTAATTTGCCTTTTTCAAAAGACAAGTCGGCATTCAATCTATTATAATATGCAGCAATTTGTTTGTGACTACTAAAAGCAGGCATACAAGACAAAAGCATAAGAGATAAAGTCAGACCTGCACTAAAAGACAAAAAGGAGACAGCAGATGAATAAGACAAAAATAATATTGCCAGCGATTGTAAGGCATATGATTATTAAAAGTATTAAGGTACTGTATTTGATTACACAAATCAATGACAGCAACGACTAGTAATAAGGCAATACAAAGATTTAAATAAGTCAGAGTTTCCCAAAGGTAGCTGCCACATATAAGACAAATATGGCCGCTACATATAAGACAAATTTGTCTAGTTTTAGAATGGTGTGATTTTATCTTAGAAAAGTGTGATTTGTTTTAAAAAGCTTACAGTAGCGATTAATATTAATATAACACGGCAAGTCGTATATCTGAGTTGTATGCATCTTCCATCAAGTCGACTTCATAGATATCAATATGATGAAACAACAATTCAAATTACGGACAGCAAAACTGACAATGATTAGCAGCGAATTTCTGTAAGGAAAACATTATTCTTGAAGGAAGCCTGGAAGACTATGGGAAATGTGATTAATATTTGCAAGCCAAAAAGATGAGATTTTAGTGCTTTATTAACAAACAATCATTATTTGTTTATTAAAGACAGATTTGTTAAGGAAATAAACTAGGTTGCCGGTTCGGGTTTGAAGAACCGGTTCGCTGGTACAGCGAATTTTTGAAAGAGGTTTGGGTTTGTTAGTACACACACACACACACACACACACACACACATATATATGCAGCTTATAAGCATGAATTAAGATCAGAATGTCACATAATATTATATAAACAACAAAAACACCATAAAGTATAAACTTGTAATCATAGCATCATATACTTAAAGTTCAACATCAAAATATTAAAATGATAATATCAAGTTCAAGTATCATTGTTTCAAAATTCAACTTTTAACAATTGGAACTTTATACTAAGTTTAGTTCAAATTGTTTAAATCATCTAATCTTCTTCTTCTTCTTCAATGACATTAGTTGATTCACTAATACTGGCAAGGCCAATGGGATCAGCTGCACCAATAACATTCTCGCTGTCCAAGTTGTCCAATGAAGCAACTACAAGCTGAGAATTGGAAGCATCCAAGTCCGTATGTTCTGCATGCATATCCCACATCTTTGAGTCCCCTTCTTTGTATTCATTCTACTTGTGTGATAGGAGACGTAAGTTGGAATGCACATATACTAAGTTCTCCGCTCTTTTTGATTGCAACCTATTGTGTTTTACTAAGTGGATGAAAGAATATGTGCTCCAGTTTCTTTTTGATGCAGATGAACTAGCAACCTATGAAGACAAGGCAAAGTAAACAAGTAAACAATTAAAACTAAATTATTAAAGACTTTAAGACTTAAAGTTATAAAATTTCTAGCAACCTATGAAGACAAAGTAAATTTATTTTTTTAAATAAAACTTACTTGTGATATAATTTTGATTGCTAGGGGCTGTAGCAATTGGAATTGTTGGCCATGGAGGTACCACCAACTATGGGCATCCTTCTTAAATCGACGACGAAGAGCGTCAATACTTAGACCTCTTGCATTCACAAACTCTATGAACTCATCTGAAATCAAATCTCTCAAATCATCATCAGGAAAGAGTCTCTGGAATTCTGCCTTGTAACCATCTAACACTTCTAAATCTCTATATGGTGGAAGCCTTCCTGGCATATCAAGAAATTGGTTGCTATAATATTTTGGTGTCAATGCATAGGCAAGAAGATGTAGAGGAGTGATCATCTTGTTCCATCGTTCTAAAACAATTGCTTGCAATTTTTTGAAGAAGGTCTCCTGAGGGTCTTTCTCTTTCTCATTTATGATTTTCTTCATCTTCTCAAGCATTTAGTCAATGCCATCATACAACTCTTCTATGCAAGGCCTATCCATGTTAGTGTAGCGAAGCAAGTCCATAATGGGCTCAGCGAAGCGAAGGAGATACTCCACATTTTCCCACCATAACTCATTCAATATCCTTACTCTAATTCTTGCTGCCCTCTCATTGTTGCTTTGCTTCCATATAGTCCAATTATTGCTGATCACCATATTGCAAAGTGCCCCTTTTACTTTTGCAAGTCGTCTCAAGATGATTAAGTTAGATGCAAAACGGGTTTCAACAACTTGTAATAGAAATTAAAGAAAAAAAATACAATTAAATAGAGACAAACATGTAAAACTAAAAAGAATACACATTACACAATCAAGTTATGAAAATCAAAAAATTTAAAATACTAATTTTAATTTTTTTAATTAAATTACCACTTCAAGTTCAAGTTCATTTACCTTCAAAAGCTCCAAATTTTAGAATAATCTGAAAATTCCTTGAGACACGTGGTGGTTCGGGATGAACATCTGGATGTCCTCAGCCTTTGCATACACGTCTTTGATCCAATCAATTTTATTCCCAATCTTTTTTAGCATAACATTGAGCGAGTGGACCATACAAGGTGTCCAAAAGATACGTTGATATCGCACTTCAACCAACAAACCAATAGCTCTACAATTTTTTGCATTGTCTGTAATGACTTGAACAACGTTTCTAGGCCCCATTGACTCAATGGCAACAATGAGAATATCAACAATAAATTGGCCATCTTTTACTTGCCCTTCACAGTCAACGGATTTCAAAAACATTGCCACTTTAGGGGAGGGGACATCACTATGACATTGATCAAGGGAAGGTTTTTTGAATCTTTCCACCCATTTGAAACATTGGATAACCTTGTCTCAATCCATGAATCTCTTATGGGCTTCAATGCATCCTCAACCCCCTTGACCTCTCTTTCCAACAAGGTGTTGTGTATCTTCTCATATCCGGGGCCCTTATACCTTTTTGGAGCTTCATTGACACTTTTTAGCATCTTCTTCCAGTATGGGGAGCGAATAACACAAAAGGCAGCCCATTTGCATATATAAATTGTAATGTCCCCTTTTCCGCTCTAGTTTGTTTTTGAGACTATTAGCCTATTGCGGAGACCCGTAGGTTAGTCAGAAGTAGAAATTAGGGTTTCCTACCTCTGGGAGGAAGTTTTTGCAGTTCCGAAAGCTTGCATGTTGGAATTTGTCTGTTTGGATTTTGGATTCCTTCTAGGTTTTTAGAAAGCTTTGCAGTGAGGGTACATGCATAAAAGTTATGGAGTTTGATCGACTTACTATTTTTAGTAAGTGGAGGCAGAAGCAGTTGAGTTCTCTGGGTTTTTCTCGGTTTTTCGAGAGCTCTGCGATGGTATAACATGCAAACCAATCTGAGGACCTTTTCAGGACTTACTATTTTTAGCAGTATGCTATTTATAGTAAGTACTATTTTTGGCAAGAATTCTGCAGCTCTGCTTAGTGGCTATTTCTGGTAGTATTATTTTGGTAGGATCCTGTATTCACTCAGATGACTATTTTTAGTAGTTCAGTTCAGAGCCCCAACTTAGTTTAGTTTTTGGTGATTTCCAGTACTTCAGTCTCCGGCTCAATTTGGCAATAATCAGTATTTGAGGAGAAGGTATTTTTAATATATTAATATCTTAGGCATGAGGTATTAATATTTGATTATTTTATGTATGGGCAACTTAGGAAGGGAGAAAATATTAATTTTATCCTAAGTCTATTTGGGCCAAATTTGCATATGACTTCAAGGGGGTCATTATGGTGTTAATAATTAATTTATAACTCAAGGCAAATGGGGCGATTTTCTAAGTATGTTGCCTTAGTACTATTTTTTATTTGGAAGTCATAGTTGGACGCCCACTTTACACTTTATTTTATGACACTTATATTTATTAAAAAGGGCAATTTTTGGGTGAATGTGAATTGGGCAAACTTGTGCAAGGAAATGAAATGAAATGCAACGCCAAATGTGGATGAAATGGAATGGCATTTGGTTTGGGCGTATTTGGAGTGCATTTGAATTTGGTTGGCAAAAAATTATAAATAAGTGATTTGGGCTCTCATTTTGGTATCCAAGAATTCTTATAATGAAAGGCTGTCGAAATGTAGAGTGAAAGCTTCGGGGAACGCTCACCTCCTAGCCATAGTTTGATTTCTTGCTTGCAATACAACAACTAGTTGAGCCAGAGACTGCTCTTCATTCAGAGGAGTGGATTGAAGAACAATGTTGTAGAATTTGTGTTAGTTTCAGATGTTTTGGTGTGTTTTCTTGATTGTTCATGTTGCTGGTTGCGGTGTGTGCTGAAGGTGTTTTTTGCTCGTGGCTCCCTGTGTGCTTGACGCGTGTTTTTGGGTATCAGCTCCATCTCTTTCTATGCCTTGGGCGATATAGTTCACCATTTTGCAGATCTTGAAAAGCTGATTTGGATTCTATGTAGCAAGTCGAACTTCCCAGCAGAGCCATCTCCTTTCCTTGTCTGCCTCGGGTTGCGTGCTGAATGTTTGTGGTGTTCGCGGTGCAAGTTTGAGGTTCTATTTGTGCTATCTATGTTATATCTTTCATTTTCTTTTGGTTTGGTGCAATTCAGAGTTGATTTGGGGAAGATGTGAGCATTTTATTGTGTCCGTAGCTTGCTGGTTTGCGTATTTTCAGTGTGTTACTGTTAATTTTAGAATTTGAAGTTGGTTGTGTGAGGAGCTTTCTTGGTGTGTCTTGAGCTTTTGGTGTTGGGAGTTGTTTTTTTGGGGTGTGTAATTTTATTGGTGTGGAAAGAAGGAACTTGGTTATTATTTGCAGCTGTTGGTCCTCCATTCTTTACTTCTATGATTCATATTGTAATGCTGGTAGTAGTACTAACAACAGTTCCTATTGTTCTTTCTTGTCCCACTGCTTAAGTGGAAGAGGTTGGCCATGCCGCCTATCTTGGAATAGTGATTTTCTCTTAGTTTGTAATGCATATTATGCATTGTAAGTTGGTTAGTAGTACTAACAACCATCTAATTGGATTATTGCTTTAAGTCCCACTGTATAAGTGGAAGAGACTAACTTTGCCGCCTATTTTGGATATTGTAATACTGTCCTCCTACTGCATAAGCGGTAGAGTTGATTTGAATTTCATTTCTAGTCCTCTTGTTGAACAAGCGGTTGAGTGATTGCATTCTTCAGTTCTTTGGCTTGTCCTTGGCTGGTTTACTGCCAAGTGATTGCATTGTTTTAATATCCCGCTGTATAAGCGGTAGAGTTGATTTGAATTTCATTTCTAGTCCTCCTGTTGAACAAGCGGTTGAGTGATTACATTCTTCAGTTTTTTGGCTTGTCCTTGGCTGATTTACTGCCAAGTGATTGCATTGTTTTAATATCCCGCTGTATAAGCGGAAGGGGATGGCTTGCCACCTGAAGATTGTAATTATTTTCAGTTATTGGCATCTAACGATCCCCTCGACACTGTATGCTCTCACCCTCCCAGATTGGGCTCTCGGTGATCAGAAAGTGGAAGGTTACTTTCAGCAACATTTGGTTTTCATTTCCTAACCATAACAAGTGTTGTGTTGAATGTAATTGTGGAAAATATTTGGGAAAAAATAAGGGGGATATCACATACATCTTGCTACATCTTGGTCGGCAATGCCCCGACTCTCATTTTGAAATAATTTTGAAATGAAGTTTCCAAAGGTCCTTTTCTTTTGCATGGAATGGGTGCTTGAGTTTCAGTGTCAGGCTCAGTTCCGGTAGTAAAAAAGGGGTGGTCTTCTATCACAATATTTGAAGATGGGAGTAACATTCCCTTTAATTTTTTTTAATGGGCTTGTTTTGTCTATGTGCTTCTCTCTCTTCTGCCTCTTTAGGCTCTGTGATATATTTTAATACTGTCTCATTTGGTATAGGAGCATTTTTTTTTCTAGGGCATTTCTCGACTCCTCTACCAGGTATTTGACACAAATGGCCTGCCACCCTAAAATATGAACTATTCCTTTCTTTATCACAACCCTGACATTTCCGACGGAATGCCCCATCTCTTGGAAGAGGTCTTATGATATCAACATACTTCCACGAGAATCAAAATTTGGTTGTTCATTACTAGCATTGCCTATGGAAGAAGAGGTAGATGCCATTGTATTCCTATGGGAAGAAACCTTACACACATTCAATATAAAATCAATAGAATGGAAAGAAAAATAGGTAGATCTTTTAGTTTTGGACAATTATGAATCAAAGAGAAATGAAAAAAATAAATAAAATTAAACAAAAATAAAATAAAATGAAAAAACACTTACCTCTTCCACCCAATAGAAGCTTGCAAAGGAGTAGGAATGAAGCACAAACACTTGATCAAGCTTCACAATCGATCTTCCAACTCCCTCTTGCTCAACCAAACTTTTGTTCAATCACCTATTTGCTCCAGCTCGAGAAAACAATCTATTTGCACACCAAATGAGACATAAAACCCAACATAAGTAATTATAAAAGCACTTTTTAGGGTTTTGGATGTCAAAAAATTATTAAATTTCCCAAAAAAGTTCTTTTTGGCAGACTTTTTCACTTGGTTCGCCTGTGGTCTGCTGGAATTCGGCTTGGTCTGCCTGGGTTCGAACTTGGTCTGACCAATTCGAATCAGGCTTTGTGGTCACGGACCCTGTCCGGACCCACAGGCGATTCAAAAAGAAATTAATGACATTTTCTCCAAGGGTTACGGTCTGTTTTGGAATAATGTAATTTGTTTATTAAACATATAAAACATTTCAAAAGGCATGTCTCTTAAAGGGGAGTCACATTCTTCTAGATAGATAAGAAGATATATATTGAGATAGTGAAGAAGAAGTTGGGAAGAGGTGCGATGTGAGTACATAATAAAGAGAATATATTTCATATACACCAAGAGTTTCATGTGTAAAGGAAAGAATATTTGATGAGGAAGATATAAGTGGGTGTGGTGTGTACAAAGACCATCAAGTAAATACATGAAGAGCAGATATGCATATATAGAAAGATCATTACAGACCTGAGAAGAAGAACACAAAGAGAATATTGTTGCAGATCTGCAGAAGAGTTTAGAACAGATTTTGAGAAAGAAATTTTGATCACATTGTGGCAGATTTCTGGTCTGATTTATATCAGATTTGAAGGCAGCATAAAAGAGCTTCATTATTGTGAATTAGTGAAGAAAGTATTGTGGCAGACTTACAGTAGATTTGAAGAGCAACTTGAGATGAAGATTGATAGCATAGATTGGGAAGGATAAGTTGATCCATCATCCGTTGATTAAGCAACATTAGTAAGGTGGAAATTTGAATGAGGGGTTGGTACCTCTAGTGGGAAAGTATCTCACAAGCAGAATGAGGGGTTGTAATGTCCCCATTTTCCGAGTAGTCTATTCAGGCTCAGAGATTCACTTGTTATCTGTCTCCGCATGTGAAATTCAGTATATAGGAGATGATTGGGCTAGCAGGGAGGTTTGTACTTAGCCATTTTTGGCTTTGGTCAACTTATATTATGTGAACTTTATAATATTTTATTATAAAGTTACTTTTTCTAAAATTAGACATACTTTATAAAAGCCAATTGTAAAGTCTCATTAAAAGATTATGGATCCCACTTGGCAGGTTTGCCTAGGTGAAAAGTTATTTTAAAAATGTGGTAAATTTTGAATGATCAATGCCACCCTCATATTGGGTGCACATAATGAAAGAGAATCTGCCCAGGAATCTTGGCATTAGATGCTTTTCAGGGAGGTGCTAGGGTTTGAGAGCATAAAAGTATGCTTTGGGCATCATTTTTGGAGACTACGATTCATTTTTTATCATTTTCTCCCTGGAGCAGTCTGCAACCAGCAGGGCAGCATTGGTAGATGAGTTTCTCAGAGGTCATTGGACGCAAACCCAATCACCATTCAGTAAGTTGGCATGCTATAGAAGCTTCAAATCAGGCCATTGAGGGCCAAAACCTTGAAGTTTGTGACTGTTACAACAATATAAGTGCATGGTCTACAGATCTGGGCAGATTAGAGGGCATTACCAGCAAAATAAGTACTGATTTATGCAGGCTGTACCTCCTAGTCCTACAGCAGGCTGTAGCTCTCCTTTGTGCTTGGGGAGCTTAAATAAACTAATGAGGACGTTTTAGTGGTGGAAATAAAGTCCGAAACTATTGTCAGACATTAATAACAGGAGATCATCAGTTATTTAAGGGAGATTGTAATGTATGTGACCTGCATCGGCATTTCATTGGGGAAAATTGATCCATTCTGGAGACCTAGCATGGCAACCCTAAAGAATTTGCAACCGATCCACTCTTTCTTACACAAATTTGTTTTGTAATTACTTCTAAGGCAAATAAAACACATTGGAGTCATTGTCATTAGCTGGAGGCTCCTATACTGCTCCACGCTTCATTTCAGGCAATAAAAAACACTCATCCATACTAGTGTGGAACACTTGGTAGGCCAACTTTGGCTTTGAATGCTTAAATTTGTTCATTCCTTGGATTTGTATTTCACTGCTAATAAAATCAGAATTCTGAGTGTTCATTTCAGTCAATTATTCTTTCATGTTTCGCATTCTATTTTCATTCCTCATTGGTAAATCAAAAAGCAAAACCCTTCAATAAAACAAAAACACCAAATTTCATCAGAAATCAACTCAAAACATTCACTGGTCAAAGATTTGAATCAAAGACAAAAATTCAGATTTATGCCAAATTCTACTTGGCATCTTATAGGGTTGTCGCCTCTAGTGGGAAAGTGTCTCAAAAACAGAATGAGAGGTTGGTGCTTCTAGTGGGAAAGTATCTCACAAATAGAATGAGGGGTTGGTGCTTCTTGTGGGTTGATACCTATGAATTTGTAAAATAAGTTTTCTATATATAAGGAAGCTATTTTACTGTGGTTTCCTCCCGTAAGGGTTTCCATGTATATATCTTGTGTTCAACTTGTGGTGCTTAATAGTTAGATTCATGTTAATGTTAAAATGCGATGAATATGTTAATGAGATCAAGTTAGATGCTTATAATATAGTGTTGAAAAAGTAAAAGTTTGTCGTTATACTGATTCACCCCCTCGCCCTTCTTAGTATACACCTTGTGAAGATCTACATGTTTTGCACGTTGAGGTGGTGTCCTACTCATCATCGACCAATCGAGTTCTTCCAAGTCAATGTGTCTAGATACAATGAACCCGACTCATTTAAAGGATGGAGCAAGTGACACATGCATTATATTGAAGTTTGTTCAAGCTTACCTAACCTCATCATTCATTTGTCAGAATTCAAGAGAGAGACATGTGTCCTCAATAATGTAATTATTTCATTGGCCAAAGAGAGTTTGTTGTAACAAACCCTAATTAGGGTTTCATATTGTAATCTTGGCTATTGATTTGAGATTCAATTTGAGCTGTTAAAATGTAATGAGCTTTCTATATAAGGTTCAATGCTCTCATTGTAAAGGTTAATAGTTGGCAGCCAGTTAGTTAGATATCAGTAGAAGTAGAGTAGGAGGAAAGAAGGAATTGTTGCCAAGACTTGTTGATTTTAATACATGATCTTCATTGAAGCATGGTGGGTTTATATTTGTAATTTCTACATGTTGCATTGTTTCTTGTTACTTCTCAAATTTAGATAAAGTTCATTGATTGTAATGGAGAAATGCAATGATATCTTGATGGAATTCCTGTTCATACCTTTTTTAATTTGCTGATTGTAAGTTGCAGTGTATGGTTAGTCTGAACCTCATCAAGCACAAGTTCGATTGTGAATGTTCACTTGAATTGTGCTAGCATTGGATATTTGAATGAATGTTCATGATATGAAAATCCTTCGTTTTTCCTTAGAAGATTGCATCAGTTTTATGCAGTTGATTTTGTATGGCAAAGCAAAGTTGATTATGGAATCCATCTATCAAAGCATCATCCTTTATTGTCATTGTTCTTAGGAGTAGAATAAATTTCTTAACCCTTTTTCCTTTCGCTTTTTATTTTCCAAAATTGAGTAAGCAAGATCTAAAGTTCTAGTAGAGTTCAAGCAAAATGTAAGTCCCCTTGTGATTCCAGCAAAATCACATCAAATACACTGAGTCTATCCCAAGCAAAAAGTCACACAATTCACATTGTAAACCTTGGAGTTGCTTTGATTGATCACTTTGTTTAGTATTCAAAGTTTCTTTGTTCAAGAGAGGATATAATACCTTGGTATTTTATTTTGTGTTCGAGGTGCATAAAAAACACATAAATAGAGCTCAATATCCATGTAATACTAATTGCCAAATTTCAAAACCTAGGGCACTTATATAAGTCTCCATTCTTAGGCTCGAAAAAGCATGGTTTGTTCCATAGTTGAAAAACTTGGACTTAACAATGACTCGGTTGGCCCAAAAATTTTAAAAACTTGGGATTGGCCAAAAACTCAAGAAAAAATTGGCAATAACTTGGCAAATTAAATGTATGATTTCTTAAAATATTCTTAAAAAACACACATATATGCCGAATTTGTGGAACATATACCAATTTTTTTCCTCTAAGTTGTTGCTATCATATTTTTCATCTTGCCTCTCGAAGTAAATAACATGTAAAGCTTTCAATTCTCTTACCTCTGCATTCTCATTCACTCTCTTGCCTTGATTTTTGAGAATATAGTTGATTATTTAAGACGTTTAAATTTATTAGTTATCATTAATATCGGTTGAGCTGAGAAATATATTTATAATATTAAGTATACAATTTTAAACATATTTGTTAGCAATTTTAAATGTTTTTAAATATATATTTTATAAATGTTAACAATTATAAAAACTTTAAATATATTGAAATTGTTAACCTAAAACAATTATAAATATTTTTTAACATATATTTGTAACTTTAAATATATGCAAATTGTTAAACCTCAAACAATTATAAATGTTTTTTAACAATCATAAAATTTTAAATAAATCAAAATTATTAACTTCAAATATATTATAATTGTTAACCTTAACAATTTTACAATGAAATCGAATTGTAACCCTGGAAGTTTGAAAGTTGAAACCAAGATTCAATTTTTAAAAAGGAAAAATTGTGCCCTTCCTATCGTGTTATGCCCTTCCCGTTCCAAGTTGTGTCGTGCCCTTCTTGTCGCACTGTGCCCTTCTCAGTTCTGATTGTTCAACTACGTTTTTCCTCCATCTCTAGTTGCGTCTTGAAGAAGATATAGTCACAATTATTTGGAGTTTCTAGTGCACGATTTTGCTAGTTTTTGGCACAAAAACCGCTGCATGCCATTGCTACACTTGTTCTCGAGTATATCGGTGGGTGACTCACTAGCGGATCTGACCCACTAGTACTCGTGATTTCAGAGAGTAATTGGCGAGTTTTGTATCTATGGTTTGTTCCATCGAACAACGGAACTTTGTTTGAAGAGAATCCTTCTTGTCCAATTGTGTGCTCTTTTAGATCTTCCTTCTAGTTGGTTAGACTAATTTGAAGGAGTCAGCTCTGATACCAATTGATTAGCACACAGTTATACTTAGTCAAATTTCAATAATTAACATGCAACTATCAGCATCCTCTCTCTCTTTCTCTATCTCACTCAGTTTATCTGCCTTAAACTCTAGACCTATCTCTCTCCCTATCACTCTTCCTCTATCCCCTCTCTCTACCTCTCTCTATTTCACTCTCTCCTCTCTCCTCTCTCCCCTAAGGTCCAGACCTATCTTTCTATCTCTCTATTTGTCACCCTAAGACTCCCACGAGGGGTGCTACCCTCAACCTTGTTTTGGTGTTGCCCCCAAACCTCCATCAAACTATAAGTCGAATCAAGTAATAGGCCAATGATGAATCATGATCTTACATATCCCTTGTTGCAAATCTTTGTATATTCATAGTTAAAAAAAAATTATGGCTACTGCATCATCTAGGACCTACCTGAGATGCCTTCGTAGGAAGGATTTAGGCTCCTTTGAGCCATAGACTTCTAGTGTTGTTTATATTTGTTTGGAACATTCAATGTAATAGATTTCACATTCCATGAGTTTTGTATACATTTGGCAATATTTATATATATCTAAGTGTGTTATTTCCTTTAGCTACAATTTGTTTTTATACTTATGTGATAGATGTATACTTGTGTATGTGATTAAACTAGCTTCTATTTGATTATGTTATTGTGTCTTTAAGGTTTATTTAAGAAAGGGTGCATGAAACAAATTTTAAATCCTTAAAAATCTCTAAATTTCTTGGGTTTTTCACTTTGTGGAGTCTTTGGTGAGTTTGCACCGAGTTTTTTTTGCTTGGTCTCAAGTCTTGAGTTGAGTTGAGTTACCCTTGCGAAGTCTGCGACGAGTTTGAGTCTCGGATCTTTTTTCTGCATTCAATTGGCCACTCTCATGATATGTTGATACTGATCATCGAACTCAGAATACTTTCTCATAAATTTATTTGTATCTATAAGCTGGATTTAATATAATAAATAGGCCTGTTGTAACATTCATTTGGGTAAGGCTTTTAAATGTTTGTAACATTCATTTGGGTAAGGCTTTTAAATGTTTGATGCATAGGGTCATCCTTATTAACATTTCTGTCTTCTAATTCCATTTAGCAATGGAAAATTGACTCTCAAACCAAAAAGGACAAAACATAAGTTGCCTTCTTGTAATGCTGTTATCTGTTTTGCTGCTTCCATTTTATTTTTAGTTTTCCTCACATGTCAAACGTGGTAGGATAGAATGTTGAAGATGTAGCTTCAGTTGGAATCCTAGGTCCCAATTCTGCAGATCAAATGTGTAAGTGGCCTATTGGCCTTACACATTTGATCAATAAATCAATATTATTTAAAACTATTAGTCAAATAGTATTTCCTATAATATTTATGCTCTATTATATTCCACCTATATCGATTATTGACTGATTATGATTGTATTAGCTCAAAACATAATTCTCTATGATTTGATTAATATCGGTTATGTTATTAATTATGTTGATTATTAATCATAACTGATTCCATCCTTGTCATTGGGTTGCTTGGATGGTTTATAATCATCGGTTGTTTATAACCGATTGTCTAATATGATTTCGATTTTACATATCACCGATTATATTAATCGGTCTATAACAAACCGAAATAGTATATGAGGCTTGGCATCTCTTAGGATAGTCATGACTTCTATAAAACCCGTCGAGCTTCATATATATTGTGTGTTTCTTTTTTGAAGAACTAGGAATGGCAATACGACAGGGAATTGATACAATATACTACATTCTATAATATCTTCTGCAGTCGGTGAAGATAGTATAACACATCGATAAAGGTAAGAGGTGAATATATATACAACAGTCAGTACCCTTAAAGATACAACGATACATATTGGATAATACACAGCAGATCAGAGGTGCGAATAACATACAAGCATCCGTAAATATATAGATCGTGGATATTAGACTCGTGTTGGATATACAACTGGTGGCAGACCAAAAGGAAGATCAATATCACACTCAGTGAATTGATATCGATCCATAAAGATTAACGGATTGGATATACTGATAGAATACGATAAGTAAGAAACAAATCAATGTTTGACAAACAATATATCACATCAGACTAAAATGACTTGTAGGCACAGACAAATCAAACACGGTGAACACGATCAGTTTGGATATCAACTGCAGCTAATCGTATGATTGAAGATCGAACAATCATCAGGTTGATATTATATCAAACAAGAAACTACACTTCATATACAGTGGCAATCTGATTGCATATAGACAAGTATCAAGGAATGCTCTTCATTATATTGTTGTCAACTACATACTATATTATAGATTGAGTGATTATATTGGCTCAGACAAACTATCTTACATACAATACATATATCATGGGAAATTCAGATAGCATTCACAGTCCAGGAAAGTTAATAAAATTTAAAATTCCCCGCTCCTCCAAATCTGATCAAAACTCAACATGGTATCAGCCCCAGTTTAAGGAAAAGATCAGATCAGATTTAGAAAAGAGAGATTATCCTTCTACTACCATCTTCAAAATCATCATCTCCTATCAACATCAAGATGGTGAATGGGATTAGAGTTGAAGACAGACTCTAGGGAGCATCTAATTTCATATCTTGGAAGTTCAGAATGATGCTTACCTTGAGTGAAAACGAATTAGATGGATTTGTGAAGAAAGCCATTCTGGAACCAGAAGAAGAAGATGAAAAGCTTCAATGGATGAGAAAGAACAATAAAGCCATGAAGATGTTAGTTGACTCAGTGAAAGATCATATTGTGTCAATTATCTCCAAGATGGAGACTGCCTATGGCATGTTCAAATCATTAGAGAGCAAGTATGAGATGAACAACACAAGCTGAGCTCTTGCTCTAAAGCAACAACTCGATCATGTCAAAATGACAAAAGGGGAATTCATCACCTCATACTTCATGAGGATTACTGAATTGAAAGATCAACTCTCTACTATAGGTCACATAATAGAGAGCAAAGAGTTAACCATGTTGGCACTAAATGGTCTCCCTTCCTCATGGGAGGCATTTATTCAAGGGATAAGTGCAAGATCAAAACTTCCTAAGTTTGATCGATTAAAGCAAGATTGCATTCAAGAAGAGTCCAGATTGGCTATAAGAGGCATTGGCCAAAGCTCCATAAATGAAGACATTCATGTTCTTGCCTCCCACTCCACAAAGATGAAAAGTAAGAAAGGACATTTCAAAAGGAAGAAAGATAAGGAATCTAATGGTGCTCCTACATTCAAAAGAAGGAAGGATATTTCAGAAATCCAATGCCCTAGATGTGACAAATATTGTCACTATGCAATGCAATGTCCTACCAGGACTATGCCTCAAGCTTCCATTGCACATGTTGGTGAAACTCTTCTACAAAAGGATTCAGATGGATTCATATTTTGACTTGAAAGAGATAAGTTTTTTTAAATGATTGAATAATGTTCATGAATTTCATATGTAGTTATTAATTCATGCAATTACATTATGCGTGTTACTTGTGAATCAACATTGTTAGCAGACATCTATTAACGACAAGCTGCATCCGGATATCCTGTGGTTAAATATCTTCATTTACTATGAGAAACTTATCCCTTACATACAGGACATCCTTAGGATCACAACTTGTGGAATTTTAGAGTTCCTATTGTGATGAGATTGAAATTCAGGAGGAATATGCAGAGGACTTCAGTGAAATTTTTTTTTGAGATTTTGAATTTCCATTTTTTATGAAACAATATTTACTTACAAAAGTCCAACAATCTTGGAAAAGATTTCAAGTCATTTGTGCAGGGCTCGATCTTATGACAGTAGATCCACGATGGTTTGAATCTAGCACCTTCAAACCTATGAGGATCATACCAGAAAATGAGAGTCTCCTGAAGCAAGATATCTCCCATTATTGGGTCCATGTGAGCAGGGGATGCTTTTGTGACAGAGGGAGAGCAACTGAGAAGATATGCTTTGATTTATATTCGAGGATCTTGATCATATTGATTCAAAGGGAGTGGACCATGTCAAGATGGTTTCTCTAGTGATTAATCAGAGAATTATGCTTCATGAGATGGAGTACCATATATATAGGTTGAAAGGCCTTTATGCTGATTCATAGGGCATGATATTTCTAGATAGATGAATACTTGGTGAGCTTGGAATACATCAAAAGTGATGCAGACTCCAACCTTGTATTTCATGAAAGGTCAAGGCATGTGGAGATCAAGTGGAAAGGTATGTTATTCAATTGAGATATATAGTTTTTTATTCGGTTTGAGTGAACGACTACTAATCTGATATGGTTCATGATTAGTGTCATGTGTGTGACTCCATGACAACATTGGTTTAGTACTTGATGAGCCCTTGCGAACATTATTGTGAGCTGATGATCTCTCAATAATGAACACTTGTACATCTGATCATTATCATAAGGTGACGATCTTACGATATTGATTGATCATACAATTATGATGGATATAATGGGACGTGATATCTATGGATATGTCATAATGGTTTATATCTCAAGTAGTAATATCTATGGATATGCCATAATGGTGGATATCATGAGACGTGATATCCATGGATAAGCCATAATGGTGGATATTACATAAGGAGATATTCATGGTGGATTTCATGTGACGTGAAATCCGTGGACATGCCGTGAAGTAATATCTTTTGATATACCATGATGGTGAATATCATGAGACGTGATATCCGTGGATAAGCCATAATGGTGGATATCGGTTATGTTATTAATTATGTTGATTATTAATCATATCCGATTCCATCCTTGTCATCGGGTTGCTTGGATGGTTTATAATCATCGGTTGTTTATAACCGATTGTCTAATATGATTTCAATTTAACATATCACCGATTATATTAATCGGTCTATAACAAACCATCATAGTATATGAGGCTTGGCGTCCCTTAGGATAGTCATGACTTCTATAAAACCCGTCGAGCTTCATATATATTGTGTGTTTCATTTTTGAAGAACTAGGAATGGCAATACGACATGGAATTGATACAATATACCACATTCTATAATATCTTCTGCAGTCCGTGAAGATAATATAACACAGCGATAAAGGTAAGAGGTGAATATATATACAACAGTCAATACCCTTAAAGATACAATGATACATATTGGATAATACACAGCAGATCAGAGCTGCGAATAACATACAAGCATCTGTAAATATATAGATCGTGGATATTAGACTTGTGATGGATATACAAGTGGTGGCAGACCAAAAGGAAGATCAATATAACACTCAGTGAATTGATATCGATCCATAAAGGTTAACGGACTGCATACACTGATAGAATACGATAAGTAAGAAACAAATCAATGTTTGACAGACAGCATATCACATCAGACTAAAACTGTTAATGTTGATCAGATTTAGCGGTGTATAAAATGCTTTTTAAATTATAATCACTTCTCTCCAAATATATGTAATTTCAAATGATATTATTGAGGTGAGTGCAATCTGAACATATATCGATCTGCTATTATCTTGTTTTCAATGTCAATTCAATAATGCTTAGAGATGATGCAATTCTTATATTGATTCGAACTGTATATATGTTCGCTGATATTTTCTGGAATGATTTCAGGTTATATATATTCTATATATCTTGTTTGGCACTTATGTTTTCTATGTCTCACAAGAATTTGGATCAATCATAATAATATACGATGCTGAAGGAACATATCTCCCGTAGAGGCATGCCTCTACACGAACATGGTTCACGTAGAGATATGTCTCTACGTGAGATATGTTAGTTAGACCGACGTGATACACTAATGAATGTTTATTAGTCCATATTCACTATCGATTCATAATGTAGGCAAAAGCCTCGGTTGACATACATAATCAATTCGTATAAATAAATCGATATTAAATATCGATACTTCACAAAATCGATATATGTTATAATGTGGTATCAACATTAATATCAGTGTAAATCAGCATCATCAAATATCAACAATAACATGACAAATATCAACAACATGAATGGCATAATTTCTGATCATGTATATATATATATTTAATAATGTACATATACAATATTAAATAAATATGTATATATATGTACATGGTTTTGAATTTCAGTGATGCGTTGGGATAGTTATAATCATGATAGTATACATCGATGAGAATACTCTGACTGAAGCTACAATTCATTAACACTCCCTCTTAGCTAGGGAGGATGATTACTGTCTTGAAATAAACACAATAGATCCATATGTATTGTGAGAGAGATATCACCTCAATGTAATATCAGGGGTAATGGCATGTCCAAGAATATCAAGTCACATGATATTCACCATACTCATGATATCCATTATAATATGTGCACTGGCATCAAGTCACATGATGCCTATCATAAGGATATCAACTCATGGCATATCCATGGATATTAAGTCACATAATATCCACCATGTGATATCTCAGTAATATAACTCATTGTGATTATCCACATCTTAATATTACTTGAGAGATATCAACTATCATGATATGTCCACAGATATCAAGTCACATGATATCCATCAGGATAGTAAGGTTAAGCTGTTATAAAGTCGCCACCTTACAACAACAACTTGAAGAATACATGAACATCTTTGAAAGATCGTCATCTTTCAAGATGTTCACAGGAGCCCATGAGGTCACACATAACCAAAAAGAGTTTATGCATTAAACATCTTTAAAATATATTAGTACAATAAATTTATATATTTGAGACTCAATCTCAGATAACATTATATTTCTACGATACCAAGCTTACCTCTAAAGTATTCCACCTTTGTTTTGGAGAGAGGCTTGGTGAGAATGTCTACTGTTTGTTCATCTATACTAATATATCTCAACTGAATAACATTTGTCTCCACCATGTCTCTAACATAATGGTAAGGGATCTCAATGTGCTTTGATTTGTCATGGAATACTGGATTCACTGAAAGCTTTATACATATCTGTTAGGTCTCTTTCTTTCCCTGAAGGTTCCTTTTGGAACTGCATAATTTTCAGCTTCTTGAATCATTTTCCTTGCCCATAGAGGTCTTTTACGACTCCTAGTAGGGTCTCTAGGCTCTAGAGCAGAATCCATAGGTTCATCTTGATCATTATCTTCATGAATCTCCCTCTGAATCTCGGAAGCATGATCCTCTTCCATATTTAGTGGAGACTTATCATCCATTCAGTAGTGTCTTTAGATCTTTTAAAAGCAACATCTTCTTCAAATATAACATCCTTGCTTAGTTCAATTAATCTTTGCCCAGGGATATAAATTCTACAAGCTTTAGATGATTCGCTGTAGCCAACAAATATTCCCTTTTTCCCTGAGGGTTCTAGCTTAGATCTTTTCTCTTTGGGTATGTGGATGTAAGCAGGACACCCAAAAATTCTAAAATGACTTATGTCAGGTTTTATCCCTGAAAATGCTTCTTCAGGGGTTTTGTTATCTAGAAGGAAATGAGGACATCTATTTTGAATGTAGACAACAATGCTAGAGGCTTCAACCCAGAAGGAGGTATGTAGGTTTTGGTCAGGCATCATGGCTTTGGCTGCTTCTACAATAGCTCTATTTTTCCTTTTTGCTACCCCATTTTGTTGAGGGTTGTAAGGAATGGTGAACTCCATCTTAATTCCAACATTTTTACAAAAGTCGTTGAAACTATCAGAGATATATTCCCCCCCATTATTTGATCTTAGAGTTTTGATTCTTTTGCCCGACATATTCTCTACTAGAGCCTTGAATTCCTTAAATCTTGTAAGGACTTCATTAGACTCTTTACATTTAAAAAAATATATCCATATTTTCCTAGAGTAGTCATCTGCAAAAATAACATAGTACAAAAATCCTCCTAAAGAGGTTACTGACATGGGTCCACATAAATCTGTATGAAGAAGTTCTAATACATTTTTAGATTTACTTTCACTACTATGAAAGGTGCCCTTTTTGTTCTTCCCTAAGGCACACCCTTTGCAAGTTCCTTCATGATCTTGTTTGAGTTTAGGTAACCCTGTTACAATTTTCTCTATTGAAGACAATGCCCGAAAATGAAGATGCCCTAATCTTCTATGCCATATCTCACTTGTAGTAGAAGAATCATGGATTAAGGCTTGAGAAAGAGGAGTGCAAAGCTTGTATAGGCATCCATGTCGAATTCCTATGGTGTGAGCTTTCTTTATATTTGAGTTCTTAGGCCATGCTAGAACTTTACCATCCATGAAAGTAATCCGGTATCCTTTGTCTTCAAGAGTTGAAATAGAAACCAAATTTTGCTTGATACTTGGCACAAACAATACTCCTGTTAATTGAAGAGAGATGCCTGATTTTAGTTGACTATTGCAGGTTCAGCTAAGGAGACTTGTGGCTTAGGCTTGTCTGGACACTTCATTGCAAAGTGACCATATTTGTCACACCTATAACATTGTACTTTAGACATGTCCCTCCTTCTCTTGAATAAGTGTTTTCCATGGGAGTCCTTTCTTTTTGTTTGTTTGAAGTTACCTTTGGAGTCCTTTCCTTTCGTTTGTTTGAAGTTACCTTTCTTTCCTTTCTTGTGGGAGTTTGAATGTAGAACTTGAATTTCTTCATTGGAGGTGTTTAAGCTAATTCCTCTAGTGATCAGCCTTGACTCTTCTTGAATGCTGTCGATTTTTAAACAATCAAACTTAGGAAGTTTAGATCGAGCACTTATTCCTTGTATGAATGCTTCCCAAGATGTAGGAAGTCCGTTGAGAGCCAGCATTGTTAATTCCTTGCTATCAATTGTGTGTCCAATGGTGGATAGCAGATCTCTTAACTCTGTTATCCTCAAGAAATAAGATGTGATGGTTTCTCCCTTGTTCATTTTGACATGGTGGAGTTGCTGTTTTAGAGCAAGAGCCCTGCTAGTATTATTAATTTCATACATGTTCTCTAGAATAGTGAACATTTGATATGCTGTGTCTAGTTTGGATATGATTGGAACTATATGATCCTTCACTGCATCTACTAATATCTTCATAGCCTTGTTGTTGTTCTTTGTCCATTGAAGTTTCTCATCATCTTCATCAGGTAGGTATTGCCTTCTCCACAAATGTGTTCAAATCATGTTGTCTTAGTGCCATCATTATTCTGAACTTCCAAGAAATGAAATTTGCAGCCCCTTCAAGTCTGTCCTCAAATCTTACACCATTCACTATTTTTGTAAATTTAGAGAGATTTTAATGGTGGTTAAAATTCCTCTTCTTATTAATCTGATCGGATCTTCCTTATGCTAGCTCTGATACCATGTTAATGTTGATCAGATTTAGCGGTGTATAGAATGCTTTTTAAATTATAATCACTGCTCTCCAAATATATGTAATTTTAAACGATATTATTGAGGTGAGTGCAATCTGAACATATATCGATCTGCTATTATCTTGTTTTCAATGTCAATTCGATAATGCTTAGAGATGATGCAATTCTAATATTGATTCGAACTGTATATATGTTCGCTGATATTTTCTGGAATGATTGCAGGTTATATATATTCTATATTTCTTGCTTGGCACTTATGTTTTCTGTGTCTCACAAGAATTTGGATCAATCATAATAATATACGATGCTGAAGGAACATATCTCCCGTAGAGGCATGCCTCTACGTGAACATGGCTCACGTAGAGACATGTCTCTACGTGAGATATGTTAGTTAGACCGATGCGATACACTGATGAATGTTTATTAGTCGATATTCACTATCGATTCATAATGTAGGCAAAAATCACGGTTGACATACATAATCAATTCGTATAAATGAATCAATATTAAATTTTGATACTTCACAAAATCGATATATGTTATAATGTGGTATCAACATTAATATCAGTGTAAATCAGCATCATCAAATATCAACAATAACATGACTAATATCAACAACATGAATGGCATAATTTATGATCATGTATATATATATATATATATATATGTTTAATAATGTACATATACAATATATATATATATATATATATATATATATATATATATATATATATATATATATATATATATATATATATATATATATATATATATATATGACAGTATACATCGATGAGAATACTCTGACCGAAGCTACAATTCATTAACAAAAACGACTTGCAGGTAGAGACAAATCAAACACGGTGAACAAGATCAGTTTGGATATCAACTGCAGCTAATAGTATGATTTAAGATCGAAGAATTATCAGGTTGATATTATATCAAACAAGAAACTACACTTCGTGTATAGTGGCAATCTGATTGCATATAGACAAGTATCAAGGAATACTCTTCAGCATATCGTTGTCAACTACATACTATATTATAGATTGAGTGATTATATTTGCTCAGACAAACTATCTTACATACAGTATATATATCTTGGAAATTCAGATAGCATTCACAGTCCAGGAAAGTTAATAAAATTTTAAAATTCCCTGCTCCTCCAAATCTGATCAAAACTCGACATAGAATACATCATTAGGAAATGAATCAATTCTGCATTGAGGGGAATAGTAAGGATCATGAATTAAATGGTTGCTAAGAATGTGAAATGAATGTTATAACTTATAAGAGAGTATGCATGTGATATGCCTCAATAGACATAGAGGAAGCATACCAGTTTTAGATGGAAGAAATTTACTACTGGGAAGACTCATAGGGTGAGTATTACTGCTGATATGAGAAAGTGCTTTATATGTGCATAAAACATGATTAAAAAAAGGGATGTTGTTGCAGATAAGGAATATGTCATCCATTTAGAGGTAGTTGACAAATTAGTTGCCTTCCTATAATGTTATCTATTTTTCTGCTTCTGTTCTATTTATTTTTTGTTACGTGTCAAACACGGTGGGATAGAACACATGATTGGGCATTGGATCAGTTTTGCATTTGAGGTGAATCATAAGGATCATGAAGTAAATGCTTGCTTAGAATTTAAAAATGGAAGAAATCCAAGACTGAGGAAGCATATGAGTTTGTAATCTTCAGTTTCTAGGTTTGGCGATTTTTTCTTCAATAGTCGTGGTTTCTGGCAGTGTGTTTTGGGGCATCGTGCTCATCTTCAGAAATTTGTGTAGGGTTTGCCGATTTTCCTAAAAATTGTGGTTTCAGTTTCATCTTCATCTCGGTGTCTCTGGCTAAAGGGATCGATACTTGTGTTACCCAACATCAGGTTGGACGATTTGTGATGATTTGTGGAGATATCCAGAAGTTCGGCAAATTCTAGGAGGGTCAGTGGCAGACTCTTGTCGCAGAATGTTCTGAGAAGAAGGGGGCTACCTTTTTTGTTTTTTTTCTCTTGGTAGTTAGAATGATGACCATTAAGGGAGGGTGTTAGAATAATGTATTGTTTCTTTAATGATCATCTAGTTGTCTAGTTTGCTTAGGTAGTTTCTATTTCTGGTTTTAGTTCACGATTGTTTCTTTTAGAAACATTGTCTTTGTAAATCTATATAAGGAGACTTCGTCTCCATTGTTTAATACAACAACATTGAATATTTTAATAATGGCATATGGGCATAAAACATGATTTAAAAAACAAAAGATATTGTTGTAGACAAGGAAGACATCATCCATATATTGGTAGCAGATAACATCTAAATAAAATCACACAGAATGAAAGTAGAATTATCAGCCAGCATTTGGGACAAAAATCAAAATACTGTTCCATGATTCAGAGGCTTAAGAATCTTGCAAACACATTATTGGCTGCACCTAAGTAATGTATAATTTGAAATTTTGAAGCACTATAAAGTAAACCTAGGCATTTTTAGTTCTTGTGGGTTGAGAGCATATTGGGTGGGTTTGTTAACAAAAAGCACTAGAGGAATGCTTTACACACCCCTATAAAACCTATGCATAATGTACTAGAAGCCAAAAATGCAATCTATGTAACTATTGTCATTTTATCTTGGTCCATTAGTGAGAACCGATCAAAGATATGTTCCATGGACCAGCGCTGCCTCAGTTGATCAAGGAGAAAAACAATGGAATTATGAAGTGTGAAGTGTTGTCTTGTCAGAAGGAAGTTCCTTATTCCTTAACCTCAAAACTCCAGAACCCCCAGGTTCCCAAGTTCGTAGTTCTACCCCGGAACTCCGGAACCCCTAGGTTCCCAAGTTCCTTATTCCTTAACCCTAGAACTCCGGAACCCCCAAGTTCCCAAGTTTCTAGTTCTTCTACCCCAGAACTCTGGAACCCCAAGGTTCCCAAGTTCCTTATTCCTCAACCTCGAAACTTCGGAACACCTAGGTTCTCAAGTTCCTAGTTCTTCTACCCTGGAACTCCGGAACCCCCAGGTTCCCAAGTTCCTTATTCCTTAACCTTGGAACTTCGGAACCCCCAGGTTCCCAAGTTCCTAAGTCTTCAACCCTGGAACTCTTGAACTCCTAGTTTTCCAAGTTCCTTATTCCTTAACCCCGGAACTCCGAAACCCCCACGTTCCCAAGTTCCTAAGTCTTCAACCCCGGAACTCCGCAACCCCCAGGTTCCCAAGTTCCTTATTCCTTAACCCCGGAACTCCGGAACCCTCAGGTTCCCAAGTTCCTAGTTCTTCTACCCTGGAACTCTGGAACCCCAAGGTTCCCAAGTTCGTTATTCCTCAACCCCAGAACTTCGGAACCCCCAGGTTCCCAAGTTCCTAAGTCTTCCCAAATTCGGTGACCCAGGTCTCCGAAGTTCCCCCAACTTCGGTGACCCAGGTCTCCGAAGTCTTCCAAACTCCTTCTAGCTTGCAACACTTCTGGATGGCGTGATCGACACTAATGCTCTGATAGTTTTGGTGACTTATGCACTTTCTTTTGTGGAGCCGCAGGGGTGCATTTAATGTTTTTGGCAAAATTTCCATCAAGGGAGGTACGGGGCCATGCTTGTTGTGGTAACTTATGTCATGTTTGCATACTTTGACTTTGGAAGGTCAGTCAATCCACCTTCTCAGGGTTGCCTTTTGTGGGTATGGCTAGGTTGCTTGCATGTACAGAGGTCAAGTGCATGCACTTCCCTGCACTCCCAGACTGACATGTAGGGGTCATGATCACTCTTGTAACCATTTGTCTATATAAGGCTGTTAAGCCTCATTGTATTGGGTTCTCTACCCGCTACCTTGAGCTTTCCTATGCTCTTTCTCTTCTCTTGAAGACTTGTAATTGTTTTTGCATTTCTGCAACTGTAAGTTTGGCCTTTGGCCTTTGAATGAATTGAAATTACATTCTTGCCTTCCTTCAACTTATGCATGCTTTGTATGTTTCCTTACCTTCATCATAAGTGTATGTTTTGTGGCTCTTATTTCCATATATGCTGTGTTAACTTGTTTTTTTTGAGTGTGACTTGTGGGAAACCTTCTCCCCTCTTGGCATTTAGTGGATTCTAACTGTCATACATGCATTGGGATCACTCATACAACTGAAGTTTGTGCATCTCCTGGGTGTTTCAGTTAATTCTTTGTGTCATTTTGGTAGGGAGAGGAACAATCTCTTCTTGGTGCATCACCTCCTTTTATTTCAAGCATTCTCTCTTCCCTTTACCTCTTCAATTTGTTAGGATAGCCTTAGGAGTTAGTTTTGAAGTGTTGAGTTGGTTCAACACTTGCACCTGGATTGGGAAGGAAGCCGGCCTTCTCCGGAGATTCAACCCCCTTGTGCAAGGTCCCACACTTTGGGGTTGTCTCCATGTTTCACAAGGTTGCTGAGTTGATAGCTTAGCAAGGGTGCTAGCTTTTGTGATAACAGTAACCATGGAGAAAGAAACTTTGACAAGAATTAAATTTTTATTTACTTGATTAAATGAGAAATTCACTTTGAAGTCCATGGTTTGAGGGCAAGTGTGTACATGAGGGGGGCATGTGGTATGCACATGGTTGCACTTAGATGTGGTGTTGTGTTGTGGGTGGATTAGCCTAGTTTTAATGGCATTAATATCATCATGTGTGGATTTTGAGTTGTTCAACAAGTCAATACTATGGGTCTTAATGTTGTGGCTCGATGAGAAGCTTTAGGATGTTTCAATGTTTATCTTCAGTATATAGCTTTTGCTTATTTTTGAATGTTATTTGCTTTTGTTATTTGTATCAATGACGAAATAGTCTGCGAAAAATTGCAATTTTACCCGATTAATCCTGAATCTTGGAGCCAGTTATTTATTACCCAAAAAAATCCCGATTCATGAAAAAATTGTTGACCCAATTTTAAGTGATTTTTGCATTTAAATTGCTTTAAAATCATGTTAAAAATTGCAAAAAATGGCAACAATGTAAAAATTGTTGTAAAAACTTGCAAAATCCTAGAAGAACTTGTGAAATTATTGAATTGCTTAGAAATAGGGCCTTTTTGAGATAGTATCAAAGTCAATGTGGAATCAATGTTGAAATAGTTTGTTATTTTGTCCCTTAGTTTTCTTTTTGACCTTTGAAAATCCCTAAATAAAGGAGTGGGAAGAGCAATGTCGGTCATCAACCGAATTTTAAGGGGCTTCAATCATCCTAAATTGTGCGGAGCATATGAGATAGTGCGAAGCAGTTGGCAAATTTGCTCTAAATTGCGGCTTCAATATGACTCAAGCTCTCTACACACCCCTCCCATTGATTTTGCAGCGAATAAGTATATAATTAATAGTGTACACTACCTTTTAACTTGATACTATTATGGACTATTATGGATGGCACTCTGATGGGGAAGGAGTGAACCCCTATAATTTATAATTAATACTATAAATTAGTTTTAAAATTTAAACTATTGTAGACTATAAATATATATTAACAATTATAAAATAAACTAGAAATAAAAAATAATGGAAAGTTTAAAATGTTCATATTTAATTTTTAATATAATATATAATATATATTTTTTTGATGGAGGAAACTTGGGTTTTAAGCTTGGTCTAATCCCAAAGAGACCACTTACAGAGGATCTCTTCCCACGAGGCCATTTCCAAGGGGTCATCATTCCCCACACTTCACTTGTTCAAACCTACGAGCTTAACGACCCAATAGAGGTAGAAGGCCTGCGAGCTCAATGGCCCAGTGGGGGTTTGAACCTTGGTGGTTGCCTCGCCAATGGAGTCTTTCTACAATGACACTAAATGTCCGAAGACTTAAATAATATATATAGATATAGATAAATGATTTTTTATTTATAATTGATATAGTTAATTTTTGCCCAAACAAAGACATACAATTCAAATGTGAGCAATATATCCAAGTGCTCCATCAAATAAATCTGAATAACAACAAACAAGCTTACATACTTGTAATAAAATAGCCTCCAACACAATCATTAAAATTTTTCTCTACCTAAAATATTAGTTGCAAGCTAGGTTTTGCCAAGACTAGTGGTGTTGAGGTGGCTAAAGTCGTGTTGCTACAACTCTCTCCGATCAACCTAGAATAGAATGCTAAGTATCCTATCCTCTCTTGAGATAAGGAAATCTCTAATGCTGTTTTAGTTGATCAAAGGGGACAACCTCAAGGATCCAAATGTCAGTTTTTGACTATAGGATAACTCAGTGACTGATGTGTTTTGCTGGGAGCACAAGGGGACTTATGTTTTGCAACAAGTTGGTCTGCTGCGATTCTCAGATTGCGAAATAAAAAAACAAAGGGGAAGGGATAGGAAACCTAAAACTAACAAGATTGATATGTGGGTAGACGGATTCAACATAACCAATCCCTGCTTGGCTAGAATGGCTCACAACCTTGCAGGAACGGTGCAATCTTCAAAGGGACTTGGAAGATTTTCAGACTGCAAATGCATGGCTAAGCACCCAATTCTGGCGCAACTCAAACGGACACATGCAATTGAACTAAACGCAATTAAAGGCTCAAACTAACCATACACAAGAACATACAATTGGTATATCCTCAATGGTATGAGCCTGAATCCATCAAATACCTGCACACTTGTTGTGCGTAGCGCACACACACCTCGTCAATGACAGGGGACCCCCACTACTCGCGAAGAGGAAGGAAGAAGCCCCGGGTTTGGTGGACAAATCAGGCAAGATATAAATTCGCGCAAAGGAGGATATCTGTTAAACACCAAGAGCAACGAGGTCTCGCAGTTAGCTCTAGAAAGCCAAAAATCTTCCAATGGTGTTCAAAATCGCGCGATATAGTCTTTATTAAGCCGAAAACCATTAAAACTCTCAAAAATACCTTTCATGCCGACTTTCAAAATGGCTCAGAATCGCGAAAATAGCAAGATATAAAATCACGCAAACTGGGTGTGAACCAAGTCGCAATTTCGGGTCATTTGACCAAAATACAAGATCGCTCGAGTTCTTGAAAAGGCTTCATAGCCTGAAAATGGAGTGAAAGTTCAAAATCGCGGATTGGAAAACACATAAGAAGCTCACAAATGCCCCTCTTGGCCCGAGAATCACGAAGTAAGGAAAGGCGTTATAAAGCTTGCAGAAAGGGCTCTTAACCCAAAAATGCGAAATAGATGAAAAGTGTTAAAACTTAAACTTTTCAAAGACCCCTTTTTACCCTGAAAAATGACAAGTAAGACGTCAACTTTAAAACTTTTCAAAATACCTTCCCAGCCTGAAAATCGTGAAAATGAGGATTAGGGCGTTCTTTATAGAGTTTGCAAAAGGCCGAATTTCGAAAATAGAGAAGGAAGTATAGCGTTAAAAGTTAAACTTTTCAAAACCCCTCGACTTGAAAATGGAAATTGCATGAAGTGGTTGAGAGGATAACTGAAAATTGAGTGGGCATGGGTTAAGGCTGCCAGCTTTTGGAAGGCAGATCAGGACCCTTGGATGCAGTCCATCCTAGCCTCTGATTCATATTGTAAAATCTATAAAAGGCAGAGGCCTTTCTTTTGTAAAGGGTTAGACGGTTAGAAGGTTAGATTGTTAGAGAGTTAGATTTTAGAAGTTAGAATAGTTAAATCTTAGCAGTAGCATAGAGATGTTGCAGAAATTGTTGTAATAGGCAGCTGAAATCAATATATAGACATTGATTTGGTGTTTATTGTCTTGTTTTCATCGTGTTTGCATGGTTTCTTTCAGCATTTTTAGATAGATCTTTCTGTTTTGGGTGTGCAGGTATTTGATAGATTCAGGCTCATATCATTGAGGATAAACTGATTGTGTATCCTTTTGTATGGTTAACCTGAGCTTTTGAATTGTGCTTGGTTCAATTGCACGTGTTTGTCTGAGCCGCGCCAAAATTGGGTGTTTAGCCATGCATTTGCAGTTTGAAAATCTTCCAAGTCCCTTTGAAGATTGCACCGTTCCTGCAAGGTTGTGAGCTATTCTGGCCAAGCAGGGATTGGTTATGTTGAATCCGTCTACTCGCATACCAGTCTTGTTAGTCTTAGATCTCCTATCCCTTCCTCTTTGCTTTTAATTTTGCATTTCAAGAATCATAGAAGACCATCTTGTTGCAAAATCGTAAGACACCTTGTGCTCCCAACATATCACATCAATCACTGAGTGATTCTGCAGTCAAGACCTGACAATCGAAACCTTGAGGTCATCCCCCATTGATCAATTGACACAGCATTAGGGATTTCCTTATCTCAAGAGAGGATAGGATACTCAGCGAGTACATTCTATTCTGCGTTGGCTGGATGGAGTCATAGCAATGCCATTACAACAATTTCTGTAGCATCTCTATGCTACTGCTAACATTTAACCTCTACAAAAGTCTAACCTATTCTAATTGAAATCTAACAGCCTAACTACCTAAAAAATCTAACCCTCTACAAAGAGATGCATCTTGCCTTTTATAGAATTTACATACTAAACCGGTGGCCAGGATTGATTGTATACAAAGGTTGTAATCTGCCTTCTAGAAGCATGGTAGCTTTAACCCATGCCTACTCAATTCTCAGTTATCCCTTCAACCACTACCTCAACTGCCTACAACTGCTTGGCATTAATTCGGTCCTCCTGGTGGTTGGGAATAGCTGTCCACAACTGACTTGTTTCCCCTTTGTTTCAAAATATCTTAAGTGGGGCTTACAAGCAGTTTTACATTAAAAAATTTCAGTTTTTTAGAAACTGAATTTCTGGAATTAAATCCAGCTGTGTATTCTTCTGAGAATGCATAATTTGGTAGCATTCAGAGCGTTCTTTGGTCTTTAATCACCTTGGTGGATTTCAACTCTGTGGCTTAGGTGGTGGCCTTTAACATTGTCGTTCAAGTGATGACGCACTTCCTAATGCTTGGTTCCAATCCCGCAATCCTGCATCTTCTTCTCCAACTTTTATCGCGATCCTTCTTCGATTTGCGTTTTAGGTTGACGCTCTAGCTCTTCCTCGATGTCGTTTTCTTGCGAACAATCAATTACACCTTTAATCAATCAATTTGAAAAAATTAATTAAATTAATTTGACAAATATTAAATAAATTAATTTGACAAATATTAAATTCCATTTAACTTCTGGCTTCTTTTCGAGGTTCGGACTTTTGATTGAATTGTGTAATCTACTTCCAGACGCGATTTCGCTTGTTATTAAATTCGGTGCTTTGGTTTGATTTTGGTTTAGGCACGATTTTGCTTTAGTTGAAACGCCTTTGTGGCCTTGGTAGAATGACTCGGCCTTTTCAAATAAAATGCGAGAACTTCATTTTTTATGTTTTTACCAAAAAATGCCGAATTTACTTGTTATGTATGATTTTAAAACCTTTGCTCATATTTGGGCCTATTAATTTGATTGCACAACTTAGGAATGTTTAAAGTTTCGGCCTAATAATTTGGAATGCGCGATTTTTGAAATATTTTGGCTTGCAAGACGATTTTGAAGTTTTACTTGTTTTCTCGGCTAAAAAATTTGAAATGCGACCTTGAAGCTTAGCATTTCGGCTCAGTGAGGAAGACTTTGCGCGATTTATATGTTGGTCTCATTTCCTCTTTTCGGTCAATTGAGGGAATGCAAATTCAAACTCTTCATCTTATTTTCGACATTCTAACTTGGGTTGCGCAATTTTGGTTTCCCTTTGTCTTTTTTGGCTTACTGGCCGAATTTGCAAACTTAAGTTGATTTTCAGGCTTGATGGTCATTTTGCTAGTTTAAGTCGATGATTTCGGGTTAAGAAGGCAATATGAAAATCACGATTTCGTTCTCCTTTCCTATTTTCGTCTCACAAGAGGGTTTTGCGAGTTTGAGAATGATTTTCGGGTTTGAAGGAGATTCGGCGCGATTTTTCCCTTGTTCATCTTTGACGCGATTTGGGTTTTCTGACTAGTGCAATTTCGATCTTGAAAGCTCTCTTTAAGAGCCTTACCTCACATTTCGGCCTTTTGGGCCAATTTGTGAGCTTTACTTTGTTTTTCGGCCTACTTAGCCGAAATGCACGACTTAGTTTTTTGGAAGATTTTTCGAGTTAGATGATGGACTTCGCGACTTAGGGTTTACCAAAATTTCGGCATTTCTCACGCGATTTTGAACTTCATTTACTTTTCGGCCAATTAAACCCTTCTGCGCGATTTTACTTCTTTGAAGAATTTCGGGCTATGAAGAGCTTTTGTGGGATTTTGAACCTTAAGATTTGTTGACTTCTAATTTTGGCTCAAAAGCCTCTTTCTCGTGATTTTCTTTATGACTCCTATGCTTGCATTTCAAGATAAAAGATGACTGGCGTGATTTGGCTCATTCATTTCATCTTCTCTTTAATGATTCTCGGGCTTTCTAGAGAAGCCGCACAACTTAATCTCTTTTGCTATTTCTACCTTTTTGGCTTATTAACTCATTTTGCAAGTTTAAGTTTGCTCCTTCATTTTCGGGCCAAAAGAACATTTTGTGAGTTTTAAATGCATTTACCCCTTTCAGCCTGTGAGCCGAATTTGAAAACTTAATGCTTTCAGTCTTTTACCTTCTTTTTCGGCCTAATAAGCCGTTTTCCCAGTTTTGATCTCTTTTACGTTTTTTGGCATATTGGAGGACTTGCGAACTTGGACGTTTCAATTTCGGGCTTGAAGGAGATTTTGCGCGAGATGGGAAACAAACTTGGTAGCACAATCATTTCTCCCTCTCTCCTAATTAGGCAGACTGCAACCACGGGGGTTCATGTTTGAGGAAAATGGGGTGTGTGTGCGAGCACAACAAATGGCGACTCGGTTGGGAAATGTTCCTTAACATTTCAAGGATGACTATCTGGATCGAACCCCAGAATCTTTGGTCTATACCCCGCAAAACAACCCAAATGACGAAAGACAGATTCAAAGTAAAAATGAGGTTGCAAACTGAATCAAGTAACCAACCTAAAAATCAAGTGTGTGTAGTGAAGTTCATTCCAGCTTAGAGAGAGTTGAAATATCATTGTTTAATCAAGACAAGCTACATAGGACGAGTCTAACTTCAAAAGCAACTTGAATATTGCCTCGTTGCCAACGAGTGTCTATAGCCCTGACGAGGTTATCGCCTGTAAGCTCATAGAGATTGCTCTGTTTCCGATAGGTAGTTTTTTTTTTTTTTTTCAATACTGGCAGAGATATTTGCATTCCCAATAGCCAAGTATTGGATATTTCTTTGCTTTTCAATTTCTTTTCTTTTATTATCACTTTTTTCACTTTGGCTAGTAAGTAGTGAAGCCTACGTGGGATTGAGCGTGACAGTGGTCGCTGAAGCAGAGCTTCAAATTTCACTTGCAATGACTTCCCTCTGATAAAATGACCGACTAAAGCGATTTTAAGCGTTTAAAAGTGCAGTGATCACAATGTTGGTGACTAGACGCAGTTAGCAACTAAATTTTTAGAATGACTAAGCCTTTAGACTAAATGAGGTGACTATGGGGGCAATCGTCAATTAGGTGCTCTACCAAAGTCGGCATCTGTGAAACATATCGGAAAAAACTTCTTGACTTCACACACCAATGTTGGGAAAAGCATACCCCTTACAAAAACGACAGGGAAACAACCCCTTCCGAAAGGACACCTACACTACGGAAAGCAAACTAAACTAAAGCAAGAAAACATGAAAACTAAACTAAGAACACAAAATAAAACTATTCTAAAACAGAAAAGAAAACCTAGACTAACTATGCGAAAGAAGAGACCGATTGTACAAAATGCGGACTGTATGTATGCATTCCCAACTCAGGGTGATTTCTCAGTATGTGCAGCAGTAATAGGGCAGTGGGAACAACTCTAAGTTTGGCTTGTTTATCTTTGTACTTTGAAAAGAAAATCTTCAGTTGGCCACTCTTAGGTTTAACCAGGACACCAAGAAGGATTATCAGTTGAGGGAGTTCATTAGGTCCATGGTTAATCCATTTACAGGTTGCTTTCCCAGAATATTTAAAATCAAATTGAAATTTTTCAGAATTAATAGCAGGAGGGAAAGAAACAACCTGGTGTGATTCTGAGTCATGTGGGAGATCTTCAGCTGCCTCAGGAGGTCGCAACTGGTGGTGCAGCATCCCACTTGCATCTGGCTTGTGTAAATCAGCATCAAATTCTTCATCGGGTTGCACAAGCTGAAAATCGATCTTAGAATCGAACTCGAACTTAGGAAAGAGGGGTGCATCATCTGTCGGTGCATCTTCAAGCTGTATGAACAATGTGGCTTTATACACGCCTGTCGGCACATTTTCAAATAGCAGGGACTTGTCGATCGATTGATCCTCAAAAATGTCCTTGAGGGGCTCTTGGACTGTATCCTCCATTGGCGGGTCTGCTGGAAACTACTAGTGTTGGGTTGATCTATGGAGCTCATTGGATCGTCCTCAAAAACATCCTCTTCAGCCCTATCCTCTTCAAGTGCAGGGATAGCATAGTCACCTGCTGTCACATCTTCTTTTGGTGCAAGGACAACATAATCATTTGCTGCCAGCGTCTGATTGACTGGTTCATATTGCTCAGCATTTGGCAACTCCATCTCAACAACATTAAGGAGTGCGGCTCTGCATCGATTTTGTGTCTGTCTATACTCATCTGCAGCAAGGTAGGCACTCCACACTTTGTTGGTGATGGACTCTTTTGGCTCTTCTAGCAGTCCAAACTGGGCTTTAACTTGACTGACTGCCTCCATGCATAGCGAGCAAGTGAATTTTGAGTGTGGGGTGCGGTGAAATTTGCACCACCATCTATCCAAGACCAAGGTTATGAATAGAGACACACACATCTGCTCACAACAATTATGATTGGGGTCTTACACATCCAATCATAATTACCAACTTTTGTGATTGGGGACAAACACATCCAATCATTTACATCATCTTGTGAATAGTGAGAAACGCATTCATTCACAAACAACCAACAATAGTGATTGGGGACAAACACATCCAATCACAAATACAAACTTTTGATTTGATTTAGAAAATATATTCCTCACTATCTTTGTGTGGAGGGTCTTCAATAGCCACCCCATGAAGGTATTCTTCATCATCATCTGCAACCAATGCCTTATTTGTATTTAACTTGGCATCAAGGAGATCCTTGGCACACTGATTGCAATTTATAACAATGTGTCCCTTCTTGCAATAGTAGCACAAAATTTTATTTTTGAAGAAGCAATTTCCCTTTTATGTAGAAGAACTAGATTTGGAGGAATGGTTACGCCTATTCTTTCCATAGTTGAATTAATTTTCTTAGCTCCTTCATCAATCAAAGTAGATATTATTTCATCTAGGTTAGTGTGAAAACAATGTTTCCATAATGTTGTCCTCAGTTTTGTTTCCAAAAATGAAGGACCACTACGGTGAAATTTTTATGAAAAAATGAAAATTTTTACTCTATGGCATGCTTCCCGAGGCAGAATTTTGACTAATCCTTGGACTGGCTTAACCCTCAGTTCATTCTCGAACTACGTTTCGAATTTCGTCCAATTCTGGGTTCATTTGCTATGCCTTTCCTTCAATTTTGGGTTTTAAAACCCAGACTGCAGGTGGAGAATTTTCTTCAAACTGCAAGTTTTAATGATATTCATTGTTTTGGTCTTTGTAGGGGAATTTTTGACCAATTACATGTGCACTTTTATTTTAAATATGTCACTTGTAATTTATTTTCAGTTTCCCCTATGATGTTTTTATCTTTTTATTGTTTTTTGGTCATTTTTAGTTAAAATAGGGATTTTTTGGCTCAATTGCAAGTAAACTTATAGTTTGGTCAAAAAACCCCTACTTTAATGGTTTTTACATGTAATAGGGATTTTAAATCCCCATTACATATGTGCAAGTGTTTCTAACTTGTTGTAGGGATTTTATTTCCCTTTTACAAGTATTTTAAACTTGCAGTTTGCTCCAAAAAACCTGATTTTGGCTTGCAAATGCATTTTTGACAATTTTTAAACTTGCAGTTTGCTCCAAAAAACCCGATTTTGGCTTGGTAAGTGAAAAAGTGAAAATAAAACTTGTTATTTTCTCTCTAAAACCCGATTTGCTTCATTTTGAGCAATTCGAACTTGTCATGTGTCTCCCAAAACCCGATTTGCATGAAAAATCGATTTGTTGAAGATTTCAAAGCAATTTTTTGTGGAGATTTTTTAGGGAGGAAAGGCGTTTTTGCTTCTACCCTATTTTCATGCAATCATGAACATCTTTCACGCCAAATGGAGGTTATATTAACTGGTTTTTTGCCCTAGATCAGCGAACGCGTGGTTCTTCTAATCCACTTTTTGGGCATTTTTAATCCACTCTCCTAAATCGTTTTGCCTTTTTCTACCTAGGCGTGGAGGTTGAGAGGATTTTCGCACCATTTAATGATGCCGTTGGAGTTTATAATGGTGGCCACGTGATTCCCTTTGGCAACGTTTTCAACCTTTGGCAACGTTTTCAAACATTTGGCATCATTGCTTCTTCTTCCTCCTTAGGCATTTTGCTCTAATAAACTTGGATGCACACTCTCATTGGCATTTTGGTCCTCCAAGTTTGAGATTGCTGCTATATTTATCAGTTTGGGGCATTTTTACAAAAAACGTGATAAGGGTTTGACATCCCGGATTGCTCCTTTTCACCAGTTTTGCTTTTTCATTCCAAGAATTGTTGCATTATTGGAGAAGCATTTTGCATTTTTAAGAAAGGTATGTTCTCTTTCCTTTCTTCCCTTCATTTTATTATTTTCTTGTTTTCTTTATTTTTCGTTATTAGTTGCATTTTTGATGTGTTGTTCTTCCCCTATAAATTGGTTTTTGTGAAAGAAATCTTCTCCTTAATATGCAATTGTTGAATTGCATTGTTCTTCCCAAAATTCCCTCTTAACTTGTATTCGGGATTTTTAATCTCGATTACAAGTTCGCTGGAAATTCTTGTTCTTCCCCTACGGTTAAGGAACTTAATCATTTTTGGTTAAAATTCCAAGCTTGAAAAGTGTGAAATACCCCTCCCTTGAAAATTCGGGTTTTAAAAACCGGATTACATGTTGAAAAGTTCTTCCCATTTTCATGAAAATGACTTTCCCGGATATTCCCATATCTATCCATTCATGTTCCCCATATCCGTACTTTCCATTTCCATCATTTCCCGCAAGTCAAAATCTCATTTTTCGTCCAGTTCTCCATTTTCGAATTTACAAGTGTACTTGTATTCGGGTTTTAAAACCCCGATTGCATGTATGTCCTTTCCAACTTGTATACTTGCGAAAATTCTCCCAAGATCCGAAATTGGTCAAAGTCAAGATTTTCCCATTTCTACATATCTCCCCTCTTCCTCTCACAAAACCGTGAAATTCAGAAATCAAAGTTTTACCCATTTGAAGAAGGAAGAATGATATTTGCAGCTGACTATGATGTTGCCTTAACTCTTTTAAGTCTTCATCACAGCATTCCAGGTTCACAATCAATGTCAAATTTGCCAGCATCTCCAACTCCAAAGAAAATGAAATACAAATATGACAAATACCAGAATGAGGTTGCACCTTCCCAGGTTTCTTATCCTTTGGATCGCATCAGGGATACAGAAATAGGGCACGTTGATATGGCAGAATTCATCAACAGGGTAGAAGATCCACAGGATAACAACTTGCAGCGGCTGTTGGACAGCCATATCCATCATGCATCTTCTTTCCTAGTGGCTGCCCTAGAACTTGAGTTCATTCTTGCATGCGCCCATCATTTTGACAAAGAGTCAAGAGTCATTAAAAATGATGATGGTGAAGCTATAATTCGTCTTGATGCGGATACAATCGAGAAGGTCTTCAAAATACCTCCTGCACCTGTTTATATGGAAATCACCAAAGAAAGTGCAGCAGAGTATTATGTGAAAAGGGAAAAAGATTGCAAGCGACACATCAATAGGTGGATCCAAGAGCCACGTCCTTCCTTCTCAAGATGGGCAAAGTTGTACTGTTGTGATTTCAAGTGGGAGATAGGAAACACCATCACTCTTCTCAACAGAATGTTGGGCCTTGAGCACTCCAATGTCTTTGAGCCATGGATGTATCAATTCATCATGTTCATACGGCAGTCGCATCACATTTCATGGGGTGAAATCATCAGCGATGCTTTGTGCGAACAACTTGCAGCAGTTCCTACCACTATGACCTTCTTCATGAATTCTTATTTGGTATATTTCGTAGCGTCACTTAGACACTTTCCAGGTCTTTCTACCAAGGGTGATTGCTCGCTTATACCAGTTTGGGAATATTATGACCAGTTGCCATTGAAACCTAGCAGACTGCATTTCAGAAGAGTCCAAGATGCATTCTTTGGATATTTCATGTGTCAGTTTGACGTGGATCTCAGAAACAAAAGAGTATTAGATGAGGCATGGGTCAAGGTGTCTGAGTATGGGTGTTTGTTCCTGCAATTTCCCACCTTCACCTATATGAGGATTGGATGCTATGATGGTCAGCCATACATGCTTTCAAGATACCCAACCGATAAGATAATTCTTATGGAGTTGGGAAGACAGATCATGGCTGTTCATACTTTTCGGTTTGCTAGACACAAGGTTGGAATGGGGATCTCTAGCACAAACCCATTGAAAATTGGTCGATACTCCCTTGTCACATTTGTGAAGGCTAAGGCCATGGAGGTTGAATTGCAGGAAATCAAGCTTAAGAGGTTCAAACCTAGAGCTGATTTTGATTATAGAGGTATGAAGGAGAAGATCAAGAAATCCTTTGTGCATGTTCATCGCATTGAAGACATCTGGGTAGATCTCCGCACGGAAGCCGAAGTTCTGAAGATGGATTACTGTAGGCTCACTGTTGAGCAAATTGTTGACTTGAACTTGGCAGATATCCCACAAGGGATGATCGATGACGGGCATATACTTGATCCTGAATACACTTTACAAAGGGTTGAGGAAGCTCCACTTCCTTTGATCCAATGGTCACATAAGGAGTGCGTCTCCATCCTTGACAGATTTTAGCCTATCTTGACCAACACTAACGCATGGCTGAAAAGTAATGCTGTTAGACTTATCAAAATCAAGGTTGGTAACGAAGATGATTCTATAGGGCCTCTTGGACGGAAGTTTGAGATTCAGATTGATAACAAGGAGGGTGCTTCATCTTCAGGCACAAAGATCAAGTTACGAGTTAGTCATGCAGTAGTACTTCCTCCTGAGGAGACGACTACTCGTGGGAAGGAGAAATCATGGTTCCATGTTCGGGTGATCGATTTGGATAATCCAGAAGAGGGGCAGCAATCTGACGATGCGCCTAAGTCTCCAGTTTCAGACTCGCTTCACGAGGTCATTCCTCTAGTTTCCATTGAGACGCCTCTTTCTCCTCCTGATTTGCTCGTAGATGAGTCTCCTCAGAATGCAGTTCCCATTTCAGCATATGAGCCTTCTCCTGATCGACAACGAGAAAGTGTGTTGAAAGTTCCTGAAGATAATCCCACTTGCATTCAGTTATCAAAAATTGATACTTCCACTTCTGGTTTTGAAGAATTCATGAGGCAATCTTCATGTCTATTGGTAACTGAGCAAACCATGGTCGCTATTCAAACAGATATTCCTTCCAGGGTGACCACGGTAATTCAAACAGAAACTGCTTCTCCTTTGCCTACGGCTGCTACTGGAAGTGAGTTGATGACTTTGCCTCCATGGCTTAGTTCTTTCACCCCGAAAAGGAAGAAGCAAGAGATCTCCCTTGATGCCTTTGACTACCAGCAACTCAAACAGTCCAGATCCAAAGTTGCTAAGAAGGCAAAGACTATCTCTAGGGTAACTATTGATAGCAACAAGATGAAAGTAGCTGAAATTGTGGAACCTATTGTAGATAAACCACTTGATGAAATGTCAGCTGCTGATTATAAGGTTACAAGGGTAGAATTGCGCAAGCAAACACATGAGGTCATTAAACATGATGCTCAATTTTTTGTTGCTTCACTAGTGCAAAGGTGTGACGATCTTCTTGCAAAGAAAGACAAGCTAGAAGAAGAAAACCGACAGCTCATGGCAGCCATTCATAAAATCACAAAACCTGCTGCTGAAGGGAGTAACTCCATAGGTTCTTCTGGTTCCCAAGAATCGATTCGTGGAGTGGAAAGCGTTGCTCAAAAAGTACAAGCACTGGATTCCTGGGTTGATCAGCTTTATGATCAATGTGTACAAGTGGTAAAAGACATTTTTCAAATAATGTTTAAGTTGGAAAGCATTGAGGAGAAATTGGATCAGACTTCTAACACTTTCAAAAAGAATTTGGAAAGTGTTGAGAAAAGTCTGGCAATCTGGTGTACCATGCCCCAACAACAACTGAGTATTTTGCAGGAGCACGCCATCATCTCTTCCAGGGTCATGTACTTGGAATTTGAAGAACTCATGGAAAACAAGACCCTTGTTCTTAAATCCCTCATTGAGGAGATCAGTGATGCAAGGAGATTCTGGGATGAAGTCTATCGAGGTATTGTCTTACATTGTGAAAGGGCCTCTTGCAATATAGTAAGTCAGGATAGAGAGCTGATTCCAGAAGAAGAAGTTCTTGCTGATTTACAGATGAGGATTTATAATGAATGGAGGAGCGAACAATTCTCGGCGGCTTCAATTCAAGCATTGATGAAACACCAAGCCTTTTTGCATGAGATCCAGTCTATCCTAGATAAAGACAATTCCACGCTCCTCCACTGTCACGACACTATTGTGAAGACCAAAGAAACGGGACTCGGACTCGGCTCGGACTCGGCAAGGCCGACTCGGACTCGGCAAGGCCGACTCGGCGTCAGACTCGGCTCCAAACTCGGCTGGACTCGGGATAGTGAAAAACTCAAGAAATTTAGAGATTTTTAAATATTTAAAACTTGTTTTAGACACCCTTTATTGAATACACCTTAAAGACACAATAACATCATCAAACTCGGCTCATTTGATTACATACACAAGTATACATCAATCACATAAGCATAAACGCAAATTGTAGTTGAAGAAAATAACAAACATAGATATATAAATATTGTCAAATGTATACAATATTACAAAACTCATGGAATAAAAAATCCATGTCATCATATTATCATCATCAAATGTTTCATACAAATACCAAAGGTAAATACAACTACAAGTCTATGGCTCAGAGGAGCTTGCACCCTCCGGCCCCGGCCCCCTGCGAAGGCGTCTAAGGTAGGTCCTGGATGATTTGACTGCCATAGCTGCTCCTCGTGACACCATGCCATGCTCACCAACATCAGGAACATCCGCGTCACTATCTGCCTCTGAATCCCCTGTCTGTGCTCGTGCTCTCCGCTCCTCCTCTGCCATGGCTACAGTCTCAACCTCTATATCTACTTGGTCGATCCAATCAGTGTCAGACTCGGAGGTTAAATTTTCTCTACTTCTATCGACGCAGTTTCCCCCCATATTTTTCGACGGGGGTTTGGGGGTAGCGCCCCCAAGGTGGGGTCAAGAGGCATTGCCCCTTGCGGGGTCAAGGGGCAGTGCCCCTTGCGCGTTCCTTGTCGCGATACAGGGTGAGGTCGAGGGGCAGCGCCCCACGAGGCCAAAAAAACTTATTACAAGTCTGAATTACGGTTTCTTTGAGAGTCTTCCTTAGGGCCTGGTTTTGCTCTTGTTGCTAATTGGGTCTTGCTTGGTGAGTGAGTATCATTCTTGAAGGTCTGAGATAGGTCAAGTTGGTGAGTGATAAAGTCTGGAATGTCAACCTAATCTTCAAATGCCCTGAAATTTGTCTAAGTCTGGAATGTCCTGATCTTGAAATTTGACTAAGTCTGGAAAACTGAAGAATCCTCCAAAAACTAGATTTTGCAATATAACTCTTGGAGGCCCGAAACCACTCTCAAACATCCTGACAGTATATATGGAATATAACTTAAAGTATAAGTAACTTATACTTAAATGTTATATTCCATAAAATAATCCTGACGGAGAGACCAAAATGTCAAATTTTGCTCCTGACCCTTCCAAAAAAACTTATTACTTCTAAAAAAAACTTTTTAAAATGTTTTTTTTTTGTCATTTTATTAACCCAGCTAGTAGCCGAGTCTGGGGCTCAGGACTCGCCAAGTCTGGCGATTTTGAGCCAAACTCGCCAACTCGGCGAGTCTGGCGAGTTTACTCCCCAGACTTGGACGAGTCTGGCGAGTTTACTCCCCAGACTCGGACGAGTCCGGCGAGTTTACTCCCCAGACTCGGACGAGTCCGAGGGGTCCGAGTCCCTGGGACTCGCCGAGCATGACTCGTACTCGGACTCGCCGAGTTTGGGTGAGTCCGAGCGAGTCCCGTTTCTTTGGTGAAGACTATGGTTGTTGCGAAGAACACCCATGAACCGAATCTCGAGGAACTACAAGCGAGCATCCGGAAATTTCAAGGATTCGTGTCTTCACAAAATGCAACTTAAGTGTTTTTCAACACTTAGTTGGATTTTCCCTCTTTTGTAATCTTTAGTTGTAATTTTGTTTTGACAAGTTACATGTAAAAGTATTTTTTGTAAAATGCAAGTTACACATTACTTGCACTTTTGTAATTACATGTAAGGCAACTACAAGTTGTGTCCGATTAGGACTGTAGTTGGAATAAGTCTTAGTTAGTTAGAGTAACTCTTAGTTAGTTAATGAAGTTTCAGTTATTTATTGAATGAGTCTTGGTGGTTGAGAGAATCTCTCAAGTTAGTTAGGATCTTCCCACCTTTTTCTCAAGGCTCCTCTTCTATAAATACTTGAGGTTTCCATTGTAATTATGATCTTTTTGGAAAGCAAGCAAAAACTTTGCCAAATTTACGGCAAGAAGTCTTTGAGCTTATGTATGTGAATTGAAGGTTTTGAAGAATAATAAAGAAGGATTACTCAAGTTTTGAGTCTTTGAGCTACATGTTTGAGTTTGAATTTTTTTATATCTTTTATGCAAAGTGTTTCTAAAGGAGCTTAGTCCAATCTGATTTGAAGTCTTTGAGCTGCAAGTAGAGAAGATTAATTAAAATAGGAAACTTTCTTGAAGGAGCAGCAATTCTTTGAGCTTGCGTCTATTCTTGAAAAAAAAATTACTGTTTGATAAGAAATAGCAGCAAGTCTTTGAGCTTGCATTAGTTCTTGTCTTTGTTTTGAAAGAATAGATTATTCCAGTCTTTGAACTGTTATCTTTTATTCGTTGTAAAAATTTAGTATAGCAAAGGGTAGATAGGACTTCCAATAGTCAAGTCTTTGAGCTTGATATTGTTGTCCCGTCCCGAAGGAAGTGACGGAAGTCTTTGCACTTTCAGGAAACTTCATTTCCTTTCTCCTATTTCACTTAAAAGTGGTTACTGCTGTTATTCAATCGCTATCCTTTTCTGTGAAGAGAAAAGGATATTGTCTTTCTTGAAAAAAGAAGAAAGATTGCTGTCCCATCCCATTTTACTTTCCAAGTTGTAGTTAGATAGGGGGAGCCTTCCCTTAATTAGGAGAGTTTTTACTCATGTGCTGTGGTTGAAACCACAATTTTGTATATTTCCCCAAGTGTACAAAATTTTCAACCAACACATAATAAGGAGGCATGCTATTTAACAAAATAGCTTTTGAATCATCATCATCTACTTTAGCATTTATCCCAGTTAGTTGTTTTAATAGGGAGTGAAACTTACTAATATGTTGAACGCTGTTGTCACCTTCCATCATTTTCAGCCTGAACAATTTCTACTTTAAGCCATCTTTGCACTTGATGCTTCTGACCCAAAAAAGGTATTCAAATTATCCCAAACTTCATTTGAGGTCTTCGATAAATCAATGTGGTGGAGGTATGCATCTGATAGTTCAAGACCAATCAAAGCTATTGCTCTTTGATCTTTCACAATGCATTTTGTGCTTTCATTGACATCAATTGGCATTGTTGTTGCTCCACTTGCTATATCCCACAAATCATTTTTAGTAAGTATCAACTGTAATTTGATTTGCCATGTATGAAATTTAGAACCCTTAATTTTTTTCATAAATATACTATTTTTCTCCATTTAAAAAGAAATATTATTTGACTCCCCCCTGTAATCTAAATAATATTAAGGGTGTCGGGTTCCATCGATAATACACCTTAACACTTTTTGCAAAATTGAAAAGTTAAACTAAATAATAAAAAATTACTAATTTAAAGGACTTGACCTTTTATTAACTTCAAATTATTATTAGACACTTAATCCTCTCACCTATTATCAACATGGAAAACACACCAACAAAATCCATGCTTTTGTTGAGTAGAAAGAAGGATATGTGATTATGGAATCTCTATAACGTTGTCTCCCATGCAATCTCTCTTGGTTGTGATAGTTGAAACTTGCCAGCAGTGCAATCACCATAGAAATCATGATGAATCAACAAGCATGGGCAATGTTCAATCGCTGCAGCAATAAGGAATACTCATGAACTAGAAGCAATCATCACTTTTGAATGTTTCTGTAGTGTGTGTCTATCTTGCTCTACACACAATTGAGCGGCCATATTCTTCAAAACTTCACTTGCAAACCATTTTGTGCCATAATTATGTTCTTAATATCAAAGAGATAAAGACACTTACACAATTGAATGCATGTAGAGGAAGATTACAATTTGCTGGGTGGTATGCATTCTTTTATTGAACTAGGCTGGATAATATTTACCTCAGCTTTGCTGGAATGAAGAGATTCATGCTGCAACAAACAAAATTTATGCAATTTTTTTGGTGAAAATGACTCACATCCGCTGCTGGTTTCTATGTGTCTCCTTTAGTAGAGATCTCTTGCCACCAATATTATTGCAAAGAGATCATTTTTTAGATTGGGTGTAAACCACCACCTAGGCATTTCTACTCAATTTTGTATGCATAACAGTAATTATTTGGTGGCTTCACATTAGCTGGCTGATAAGCTTCAGAAGCTAGACAGCAAGCACCTTGTTCACAACTTTCCTTTGGATCCCTTCCTCTTGTTCTAATGAAGATCACAATGCATATCTCGGCCTCAAAATTTTTCTTGTAAACTAGATTATTATGAAAAGATATTAAACTGATCAAAGAGAGTATGGCTCTGATACCATGTGAACAAATTTGAGCTAAGCCAAATTGAAGTTGCAAAAAATTTAACACAAACAATACTGTGCTTCATATTTTTCAATCAGATACATTACATATTTATAGGATTTTCATATCCTATTTTTTAGTAAACTCCCACAATCAACTTTCCTAAATATATTGAGTTGTTTTAAGTTTTAACCATAGTTGAACTACTCACCAAAAACAAAAACTTGCTAAGGCTTGAAAAAAAAAACTCGTTAAAACTCAGCAACTTAAAAAATTGCTTAAATTTAATTAGAAATGCATTTTTTTTTGCAAATTTCTATGAAATGCATCCAATGAGTCTATAAATAAATACACAAAACAACAAGTTGAGTCTAGATATATTTGATTGATTTAAATGCAAATTGGGTACAAAGTGGCATCCTCTTGTGGAATGTTGATGGCTGATAGATTGAAACAAAATGAAATAGAAAATTGTTTTGTAAAACTAAAAGTAAATACTACATCAAAACATTTTACATCTTCCTCTTCCCAACTCTAGTGAAAACCAGGGGAGAGATAGAACTAGAGGGTCTAGTCCTAGGACTCCGATGTGGCTCCTCCACCTCACCAAATGAGGTTGAGGGTAGCACCCCCTTGTGGGGGTTCGAGGGTGAGAGTGAGGGGTAGAGAGATAGGTTTAGATCTTGGGGGATTGAGATAGAGGAAGACTGATAGGGAGATAGATAGGTCTAAAATTCGGGGGAGATAAAGTGAGTGAGATAGAGAGAGCGAGAGAATGCTGATAGGAGCCAGGAGCCTACTGATTACTGAAATTTGACTAGGTCTGAAAACTTAAAATATCTTCTAAAACTTGGAATTTACATTATAACTCCGAGAGATCTGAAACCACTCTCAAATACCCTGCCAATATATACATGAAATATAACTTAAAGTATAAGAAAGGAAAAAGATATATTGGAAAAAGACAAATTGGAAAAAGAATGTATATATTTTTCCTTTCTTATACTTAAATGTTATATTCTGATGAAGAGAATGAGAGTGACTTGAAAAAATAATGTAGATAATTTTTTGACATGTTTGGGCCTCTTTTTTTTATGCAGCCGAGTTTTTGCCAGAGACTCGTAGAGTTTTTGGGAAAAACTCGCTGAATTTTTGTTAAAAACTTGCCAAAAACTTGGTGAGATTTTCCCAAAAACTAAGTATTTTGTGCCACTTAATGGTGTAAATACTTGTTGAGCAAAAAAACTCGCGGGTTTTCAAAATTCGCCAAGTACTTTGCGAGGATTCCATCTATTGTCAACAAATCAATACAAACACATTTGTACTACTAATGTACTAACTTAATTAATAAACTACAAATCTAATTATTTTATGCATCTTGTGATGCAATATTCCTAACAATCAACAATATGAATAGAATAACAAAAGTCTATTTTCTACAATTCATGGGCTAAACTCCATTTTATTTACTCTCTATATCTCTATGCTATGGAAATGCCCTTATGCTTAAAAAAAAGTAGTTTGTGTCTATTTTTCTACAATTTTTTATGACGATTTTTGCTTCTATGATATAAAGCAATGCAATTGTGGAATATGATTTGATAAACTCTCTGAAATATTGAATTAACCTTACAAAACTCCTTCCTTGAATCACAATGAAATTCTTGGATCACTTTAAAATGGCTTCCATTTTTACTCAATTCCTGATGGTAGCTGGATGGTTGTCTGCAAAATTTTGATCTCAGTTACTTCATAGACTTAGCTAATATTTGATCTCAGACTTACACAACTATTTGGTGACTTAAAAAGTTAACAGAATATCTGCCTATGTAATCAACAATATGAATATCAACAAAAAAATACTTTCTAAAATTCATGAGTAAAACTCTATTTTATTTGCTCTCTATATCTCTATGCTTTGCAAATGCCCTTATGTTTTTAAAAAAATAGTTTTCGTCTCTTTTTCTACAATTTTTATGTGTTTTTTTAAATCCATTTTTTTCCCAATTGTTTAAAAGAATCTTATACTTTTGGTTGCCAATTTTTTCCCCAAACGATGTTTGCTACTATAATTTGTACGTCTCGCCTTTTCTAATAGTTATTGGGAGACTATCTCAAAAGTTTGATCTATTTTGTGTCTATTTCATCATTATGCATTATCTTCATCGGCCTTTGCTGGAGGTTTATATCAAGTGGTATTGAAGGATGATTGTTAACACTTTGTAGGGATCTCTGAATTCTTTGTTTTCAATAGTGTTTGGGCAACATTATTAGTATTTACCATTTAGTTGCAGCCTATTGGTGGCATGCTTTCCTTCAAATTCTATTTCTTATCTTCTGCCTTTTCTTATTCTAATTGGTCAAATGGAAAATTTGTATCACTCTGTTTCAATTGGTAGTGACTTAATTTGAATTGTGTCCATGTGCCAACTATAACACTTTATTTTTGACTAGGACCAATGCTATTGTCACGTATCTTTAAACAGTCTCTCTTGGGTGTTTGACCATCGATTCTTCATTGCTTCTAAGACATGCACTTTTCTATTTAGTCAAAATCTTCTGTTAAAAGTCCATAAGTATTTGTTTGCTGGACTACTCCATTTTTATAATCTGTTAATTGATATAAATTATAAACCCTTGTATAATTGGTAAGTTATCCTTAATAATGGATGAATTATCTTTGGTTTCATTTCTGTTAGTCTCCATAGCTGTCTGCATTTACTAAATTTTACTCTATACTTGTGCCAGGCTACCATCAGAACTTATGTCTTTTCCTTTTAAATCCTCAAATCTTTGTCATCTCATGTTTTATCCAATCCCAAAGACTACAGTAGGATCATACCACAGTGGGAAGTTCAATCTTAATTGCTATGATTTAATAGGCAATAATATGCAAAGTTTGTAGCAGCCTGTGAGACTATTTTACTTACTGCAGTCCTTCATTGGTTGCAGAAGTGTGAGTCGGTGACAGTTGGATGGTGCTCAATGGATTAAGTTGAGAAGACTATTGTGGAATATCGACATTGTATTTTTGCAGAAGCTCAATCCATCTGTTCTGGTTGTATGCTTGAATCCAGAAGAGCAGTTTCTATGACCATAAGAAATTAATAAGCTGAAGTTCCTTCTGCTACAAGGATTTGGATGAGGCTATACAAGTACAATTAAATAGTATTTCAAACTTTTGTTTATCTTTGTGGCAATTCAAAATTTATGGCTCCTTGTTTTCTCAGCATAGGACAATGTGTGAACTTCCATCAGTTATCTCGCTGAAACGTGTAATTGAGCTTTGTTGTTCCTTGCTACATACCCTTTTATTGTAAACATTGATGGCAGACAATAGACAAAGCTGTAGGGATTGATTAGAAAATGTGGAGATAGGGTGGGGATAGAAATTAGAGTAAAAAACATAGATTAAGCTTCACCTCAGGTGCATTGACCTAGTTTCTGTGGCCCGTGTGTCCTCCCTGCGGATTGATTTTGGAACTTGCTGAGTCCAATGTGTTTCTAGAGTGAGAAGCATATAATCTTGTAGTTAAAAGTTTAAAAACATTTCTGTGAAATGATTGTTAGTCAATTTTGTTTGATAAGTGTCACCAGTTGCAAGCTTGCAATTGGTAACCAACTTGTATCATTTTCATGGTGGTAAAGTGAGAGATGCAAAAGAAAAAAAGCTCAAAAGGCATGTTATATTTGGTTGTCTTTTGTTCCTTGTAAATTCCTGTTTTGGAGGGAGTTTCTAGGCTTTTAAAAAAAAAGAAAAAAAACTAACAAAAATGCATGTATATAACTGCCTTTTTATTTGTGATGATTTGTAAAAGACTGCTGATGCCCTTTGTTTCTCTTCAAGTAATGGTAGAGCCTTGTTTGTAAGGTGCCGAAGTCATCTTTTATGTTTTGTTTTGAACTATTTCCACCAGGCACATTCATAGGGACTATAAATCTTAAATTGTTTGTTATTTTTGTTCACCTTGTCTGATTAGGCAGTGTTTGGACCTTGGAGATTTAACATACCACAGACCTGTTAAGCTTGTTTCAACCTGCAAAATTAATGGGGGCTCTAAACTGTTTGTCCTCTTCATTCACCTTGTCTGATTAAATCCAATTTTGCTTAGAGGGTTGCACACCTAGCTATTACTGCCTTTTAATTTTCCTTCACATGGACAGATTTTGTTAGTATTATACCTTTTTCCTCTTCTAGAAGCATCCCCTCTACCAAAGCTGGGCAAGAGCAGGTTCACATTTAAATTAATTTATTTAGGCTAAAGCTATAAATTGTATTGATTAAAGTCGTTCATGCACTAGAATCCTTCAATTATATCAAGGTGTAATTTCTTCAATTTCTTTTTTGCTTTATAACCTATTAGCAAATATCTATCGTCAGCATGTTAAGCTTTATGCCAACTTAATGGGTATCTTAGCAAGTTTGTTGTTGAATTGTGTTATACAAAGCTTTAAACAGTTTCAACTAAATGTTCCTGTTGTTAATCACAGCACTGGCTTGAATCTGTAATGGCTGAGGTTCCTTTCTTATGTGAATGCTTTGAATACCAGCAGGAAGCAACACTGTTGCTCTTGCAATTTGTACCTCCAAAATAAAAATTTTCATCTTGGATATAATTATAGCATATCATTTTAATCATTGATTGACCTTCAAATTAAAAACATTTTTTCTTTTATGTGATTTTGCAGATCCTACTTCAAGTGTCCTCGCATCTGGACCATATGGCTTGATATTTTCTTCATTTATACCTTTTTACTTTGATATACCAGTTTCAACATGGTTTCGCATTTTTGGTTTCCGGTTCTCTAACAAATCATTTGTCTATCTTGCTGGCCTTCAGGTTAAAACCTTTTTCTATGGAGCAAAATTGTTATTTCACTTGTATTACATTGCATCAAGAAGGTACTGATATATCTCTTTGAATTGCAGCTTCTTCTTTCATCATGGAGAAGGACATTTGTACCAGGCCTTTGTGGCATTGCTGCTGGCTTGTCATATCGTCTTAATGTCTTTGGCATTCGTAGAATCAAGGTGCAAAATTTTCGTCACATTCGAGAGTTCATCTGGACATCTATACTCACATCCAACTAGCTATGAGTGTGGATGCATTAGATGGCTTTTAATTTTGTTCTGCTTGTTTGTATGGACAATTATAATTCATTGCAGAGTTTTCTTTTGGCATTCCTTTTACTTTTGAGTTTCATGACTGTGATTTATTGTTCTTTTTATCTAAGCATATATATATATATATATATATAAAGACATACATATATATATGTATGTACACACACACACACACACACACACACACACACACACACACACACACACACTATAGCGTCCTAAATTATAACCCTACACAATTTACACCACCTTTTTGTGCACCCACTTTAGTGTGCCCTATCTTAGCTCTCTCCCAGGTCCATTTCCGGCCTTTGCATCTTAAATTTGATGTCATTTGTCCTCACAGAGAACTGAACCTATGTCTCGGGGTGTGCACGCTGATCTCTCACTGGTTTGCCTTGTTTTTGGTGTACAATGGCAGCCAGGGCATCTTGGTCCCAGGACCATGGCACTTGGATCATCTTGGTCCTCCTTAAATAGGACCTAATTTAAATTGGTCGGTGCACTTCCCCACCTCGGTGATTTTGGTTCTCAGTGTCTCAATTTGATCGTTGGAGGTCAGCCTAATAGGTAAATTATCTTGGGAACCCTGTATAAGAGCATTCTTCCTATTCATTTTCATCTAAGCAATCTAAAAATCTAAGAGGCATTCCTAGCACAAGCATTCGTCATCAAGCATTCTCAAGCATTCAAGGCAATATTTCATCCCACCATATCGTTAAAGCATCATGAAGTAGCAAATCTACATCAATCTTCATGCAGGCATGTGTGTTTGATTAGGTCATTCATGTTCATGTTATGTCAAGTCATGTTATTGCATCAACACTTGTGATCACATCTAAAGAGCATTGCATCTTCACCCATTATCAAATACAACAAATCTGAGGTATATCATTCAGCATTTACTTTGGCGTTTTCATTTACAAATTCAATTCAATTAGGGTTAATTCCAAACTTAGGGTTTAACCTAAAGCAAACCCCTATCAACAACACTTTCCTTTTTTTCTGTGTAGGCGACAGATCCAAGAGCCATAGATAGAGATTTTGACAGAGGAGACGACCAACAAATCTCACTTTTGCCGAGGCAAAAATCAATGGACTAAGACGAAAAAACCGTCACGGTCTTGAGAACTTCTGGGAATAGATTTTGAGTGATATCGTGATTCTAGAAGATTCTAGTCTGTTTGCATTAGACATCAGGGACCGGGATGCAAATTGCCACATAGTGCTGCATTTCTGGGCCAAACTTGTTGTCATAGGTTCTTCTTTGATTCTCTTGTTCAAACTTTTTTCTCTGTGCCTTTGTATATCATTTGTAGCTTGTTGTTTTTGTTGTTTCATGTTGATTCTTCATCATTTACCCTAGATCTAGCATTAAAATACTTTCAAATCAATTTCAATTAGACAAAGGAAAAAGAATTTGATCTGCATTCAATCCTCTTGCATTGGATCAGTTGAGTTCTCCCTTCTTTTAATGTCTTGTTTGGAAAGTTAGGTCATTTCCTAGCTTACAAGGCTTAACTTTTGAAACCCTAATTTTTTATCCAACACATTTTGGTGAGCTCGACGGTTCTTACATTTTGCATATTTTTGATTTGGTGTTTTTAGATCTAATTGTTCATAATGGAATTCACAAAATCTGATTGGTTTTCTATTTCACATGTGATTACATTATTTATTTTCTATTTTTCTCAAAACCATGTATTGGATAATAGCTTCTTCCATTTCATGTTGTTTGCATTTTTTCATAGTACTTTCACATATTGCATAATAAGGGTTTCAACCAAAGAAACGAGACTCAGACTCGGCTTGGACTCGACAAGGCTGACTTGGTCTTGGACTCGGGACTCGGAGTCAGACTTAGCTTCAGACTCGGTTGGACTCGGGAAAGTGAAAAACTTAAGAAATTTAGAGATTTTTAAAGATTTAAAACTTGTTTCATGCACCCTTCATTGAATACACCTTAAAGACACAATAACATCATCAAACTCGACTCATTTGATTACATACACAAGTATACATCAATCACATAAGCATAAACTCAAATTGTAGCTGAAGGAAATAACAAACATAGATATATAAATATTGTCAAATGTATATTGTTAGAGTTATCTTGTATTAGCTAATAATTATTTATTTAATTATTAGTCTATTATCCTCTACACTTAAGCTAAACTTAGGCATTTAATAATATTGTATGTATTTAATAATTATTTCTAATTATAAAATACACATTATCCTTTTAGGGTTTCTTTAGGGTTGCACATCTTTAGGGTTGCTAATCTCCTTTTATAAAGATTTTATTGTACTTTTTCATTACTGATTCCCTCTCTGAATGATAATCTTCTTCTTCAGAGCCATTATTGTTTTTTGCCTCCGTTCTTCTCTTGTGACAGGTATTTTGCTTGCCGGTGTTCTTGGGATCTCTGAAGTTGTATTTTCTCAACTTCTTCATGGTATTGGAGCCTTCATCTACTGTTGCTTGTTTCTGATTTTTTAGAAGATTTTTTTGGAGGGTTTCAAGCCTTTTCAGAGTTTTTTATTTGCGTCTGGGGATCTTTTTTGTTTTTGGGCATTTTGGGCTAAAACAGACTTCACCGTTGAGCTCAGAACACCCAAAAACCCCCATTTTCATATAAAATTTGTCCAATCTGGACAACTGTGGCTCTGGCAATTTTTATTTTATTTTTGCCCTTCTTGGGCACATTTTTCGAGACGAAAAATAAAAATAAAAAACTGAAAAAATATTTTGGGTAGTTTAATGACTTGCCTAGGCCGAATGCCCAAAAATTGGTGAAAAACTTTTTTTAAAAAAGGAAAGTTCAAAAAAAAAAAAAGCAAACCCATGGGTATAGGGGGGCCGGCGGCCTCTGCAGGTCAGTACAACCTGCAGCAAGCCGTGGACCCAACCCCATCCATGCCTCGACCCTCGTGCTACTAGCTGCTGTCCTCCAGCCTACTGCTCCGACTGCCCTCCACTCTTGGCTGCCTGCCACGCTCTGGTCACCCTCTCGGTTGCTGCGTACCGCTCCGGCCGCCCTTTGCTCCCGACTGCCTGTTGCTGCTGCTTTCGCCCTGCGGCCATCGCCTCCCGGCCGCCACTGCTGTTCTCCGACCCCGTCCACTCCTGGCTGCCCCGCTCCTTGTGTAGCCGTCGCCGCCAACTGTTTAGCAGCCTTGCCCCGCCGGCCTCCCTGCTGTTGTCGTCGCCCAGGCTCCTGCTCGTCGGCCATTGACCGCTCTTTTCGGCGTCAGTGCCTTCTCTGGCTCCTTGCTATTTTTCCGGCAGGCATGGTTTTTTCGGCGACTGCCAAACTTTCAGTTGATTTTTTTCGGCAAGGGGATTTTTCCGGGCACCAGATCTTTTTTCCGGCACGTTTTTCAGGCGACTTTTTTTTTCCGGCAGGCAGGGAATATTCTAGGAATATTTTGCCGACATAAGCACTGTGTAGGCAGTCTACAGTCCCCTTTTGGGCCCATCCGGAGCACCTTCAGTCTTTTGGCTATATCTTGGGCACATGGAGGCGTTTTTCGACAAACCTTATATAGTCAAAAAGCTCTTTCCGAGCTCTATCCAATTTTTTGATTTTGCTTTTTTGATGGTGTTTTTTGCTGTCAATTTCAGAGGTTCGCTTTTGCACTCTGGGAGACATAACTTGAGTAACTGAACTCCGTTTTTTGAAAACTTTATATCGTTGGAAGCTTGTTTTGTGCACTTTCTAGTCATATGAGTTTTCTTTCCAGATTCTGCTCCAGGTACATTTTATTCAATTATTTGTTTTTCAGCACTTTGGTGAATATCTTGGATGTTTTAGGTCCTGGGATCTCTTTCTTTGAGTAGGATGTCTCGTCTTTGGCTGTTCTCTCTATATTTCCAGCCTTATGTGTCTTCTGATCATTGTAGACATTTTTCTGTAAGCATTTTCTTTATGCAAACGCACTGAGATAAAGTGCCACTATGCATTGTATATTTGGGATCTTGCACATCTTGTGCCTTATTGTACATGCACTACATTATAAAGTGTCATGGGGGGGTTGATGTTTGCCTTTGTTTGCCATCTACCTTTGTCACGTGAGTGTTTCTTCCACGACATTAGCCTCATGATGTGTGTCAAGTGAGTGTTCCTTCCACGACACTATGTACTTTCTCTGCACCTTCGATGTTCTTGGTTCTTCGTCATGCAGTTCTTGTTGGCCATCCTTTTCGGTGTACCTGTTCCTCACCCTTGTCCAAATTATGAGGGGGTTTCTCCTGTTGTTCTAATGCTTCCTTGGTTCGTTGGATCAACTCTTCAGGCTTTGGTGTTTTATGCCATCTATATCTTCGAGTTCAGTTGTTTGCCTTTGTTTGCCATCTAATTCGAGTAGTGTTATTTGAGGGCACTCATGCAGATTATAGTCTTCTCTACCTGATCATCTTCTATTTCAATGGAGGTTCTTCAAATCGACAGTTATTCTTCGATAGTGTTTGCAGGTTCTTCATGCTTCAGTGATTCTTCTGCTCTTCTTTTGTTCCTATCTTTTGGAACATTCTTGTTTGGAGGCTTCTTCAGTCCTTCTCTTGTATTCCATCTCTTTTTGGAGTAGAGTTTTTTTCCCACGTGGTTTTCTCTATTTCTCCCCTTTACAGAGATCTTTACCTTATCAGGCTTTGTTGCCGGGACCCAAATTTGCCTTCATCATGTAGTTGCTTTTTTTGCTTCTTGCATTTAGTTTTTTAGCTACTCCCAAAGTTCATCTTAAGGGGGGGTGTTAGAGTTATCTTGTATTAGCTAATAATTATTTATTTAATGATTAGTCTATTATCCTCTATGCTTAAGCTAAACTTAGGCATTTAATAATATTGTAGGTATTTAATAATTATTTCTAGTTATTAAATACACATTATCCCTTTAGGGTTTCTTTAAGGTTGCACATCTTTAGGGTTGCTAATCTCCTTTTTATAAGGATTGTATTGTACTTTTTCATTACTAATTCCCTCTCTGAATGATAATCTTTTTCTTCAGAGCCATTATTGTTTTTTACCTCCATTCTTCTCTTGTGATAAGTATTTTGCTTGCAGGTGTTCTTGGGATCTCTGAAGTTGTATTTTCTCAACTTCTTCATATACAATATTACAAAACTCATGGAATAAAAAATCCATGTCATCATATGATCATCATCAAATGTTGCATACAAATACCAAAGGTAAATACAATTTCAAGCCTATGGCTCAGAGGAGCATGCACCCTCTGGCCCCGACCCCTTGCAAAGGCATCCAAGGTAGGTCTTGGACGATTCGACAGCCATAGCCGCTCCCCGTGACACCATGCCATGCTCACCAACATCAGGAACATCTGTGTCACTATCAATATCTGCCTCTAAATCTCCTGTCTCTGCTCGTGCTCTCCGCTCCTCCTCTGCCATGGCTACAGCCTCAGCCTCTATATCTACCTGGTCGATCCAATCAGTGTCATCATCACTAAAGACAGCCGCAGGATCTGTCTCAATGGCCCACTCTACATTAGGATCAACCTCATCTAGAATGATAGGAGAGATGTCAGCTAATGCATTCTTTCTCATTCTCAGGTGGAGGTTGTAGTGAACAAAGACGAGATCATTCATCTTCTCCATGGATAATCTATTGTGTTTCTTGGAGTGTATGTGCTCATACATACTCCAATTGCGCTCACAACCAAATGCGCTGCATGGTTGGCTCAAGATGCGAATGGCCAACTTCTGAATATTTGGCGTCATTGGGCCAAAAAAGCTCTACCAATTATTTAAGTTTGAAATGAGAAAAATAAATAAAATCAGTCTCACTCAAACTCATTTAACAATATACAATAAAACTAAAATTAAGCCTTACAATTTATTTTTACCTGGCATCATAGTTGTCCTACTTTCTTTGGCGATAGGACGAGAGAAGGTCTCCCCTTGTGCATTTGAAAACAACTGTAGCTCTCGAATAAGCTCTGTTTGAGTAGTACCAGTAGGTGCCAATTTCTCCATGATTGAGTATAGCCCATTAAGGACCTCCACATTAGCCTTGAAAGTAGGGATAAAATGGAATGCCAGATTCAGATAATAGGCAGCTGCATGGATGGGCCTATGAAGCTAATGATGCCATCTCCTATCAATGATCTCCCAAACAAGACCATACTTGCTCTCATCTCCTTCATAGACGGATTTGATGCCCTCCTTCGCCCTATCCATGCCCTCATATATGTAGCCCATTGCAAGCTTTTCTCCATCCGCAACTCGCAACAAAACAACCAAGGGCTTAACAAACTGCAAAATTGAAAATATTTTGTAATTTAGAAAAATGAGCAAATAAGAGAATATAATGAAATAAGTTATTAAACAAAAAGTTAAATTCTAGAATTTATAAAAAATTTCCTTCACTATCTCATCACAAGGGATCTAAAAGTCTTGCTCATCAAAAATGCGGTCTGCCATATCTTTCCCTGCAGGGGTATCAACATAGGATGAGGAAGACCACTCCTCACCAACAATCAGACGTCTCAAGGCCCACTTACAGCGAAGCATGGACTGCAATGTGATGAAGTTTGTGGCAAATCTTGTGATTTTTGGACGAGCTAACTCCTGCTCCGTGTAGTGTCTCATAAGAGCCAACACCCATGAATGATTATATACAAATTTGCACACATTTCTCGCCCTTTATACACATCTCTTGACGCATGGGAGTTTTCCAATATCCTCTAACATGAGGTCAATGCAATTGGCGGCACATGGAGTCCAAACTATAGATGGGTGCCTCTCCATCAATAGTCTACTTGCAACAACATAATTTGTTACATTGTAATTAATGAAGTTACAAAATAGTAATTAATTTGCAAACAATATTAGTTTGTATTTGTAATCAAAAGTTTACCTGCAGTAACATAATTTGCTGTGTTGTCGGTCACCACCTGTACCACATTCTCCTCACCCACCTCATCAATCACCTCCTCTATCTGCTCACATAGGTAGGTGGCATTCTTGCAATGGGCGAAGACATCAATGGACTTGATGAAAACGGTGCCCCCTGAAATTAAAAAATAAAGCAAGATCAATGATCATTCAATAAATCATTTAATGAAAAATAAAAAATTAATGACTAAATGAAACTAAAATTAATTGATCACCTGCGAAAGAAACAAGAAAATTAAGGAGAGTTCTATTTCTCCTATTCGTCCAACCATTAGTCATGATGGTGCATCCTTTAGTGCTCCATATTTGGCATTGTTCACCTAATTCCTTCTTCACATAATTCGCCAATTGAGTCAAAATGGGTCCCCTCAAATTAGACTCAAAAGGGGCTTTGAACCCCACCCCGCATATGGTAAGGGCATCAACCATTTCTTGCCAATAAGGAGACCTGTGCGGGAGGGCAATTTTGGAGTGCGACGCCCAAGTAGACGTGCCCGAGGCATAAATTAAATGAGATAAGTTAAGTATGTACTATGTAGTATGTACGAGAAAAAATAAAACGAAGAATGAAAGTATAAAAATTAAAACAATAAAACATAAAACATTCACCTGGCTGTAAAGAATGGAACACTGCCATAGACCCAAAACCTGCCAACTGCCATTTTAGTGGCATCATGGACCTCCTTGTTCCAACCCATGCTCTCAAGCGACTGTTGGGACCCAGGAGTAGTGTGAGGCACAAAGAAGGTATCCAACCTATATTTACGAATTCTAGGTCGAATGCTAACACTCCCAGTCCCACCCATTGGCAGTGCTAGGAACATGAGTAGTGGCACCTGCAGAAGAAGAAGCACTACCACCAGCAGTAGCATGGTAAGTGGGATGATGTGGAGGCATGGAACAAGGCCCCCCAACACAACCTAACGCTATCCCACTTCCAATGGCCGCGCGATCCTCCTTTTGCTTCTTTTTGTTTTCAATTTCTTAAACCATTACATAGCACTCGCGTATGGCTTGAGTCGTTGCTTCAATGCATGGGTTGGCATCATGGCCATGCACACAAGCAATATGGTATTTCAATCTATAAATGCCTCCATGGAATATTGTTTTGCAAAACATATATTTTGTCTGCCCCTTTCTTTGCCCAAGAAAATCTTCGTGAAATTTCCAAGTGGGGCCCTTTCTAATTGGGGGTCTAGAAGATGAAGAAGATATTGTATGATAGTTTTGTGAAACTTGAGGCAAATAAGAAAGTGAAGGTTGCTGCAATAAATTATAAGTCATAAGACATTACAAATACAAAAAAAAATGAATACTTTCATTCTTTGTTGTGAATTCATTCTCATTGTACATTTTTTTCAAAAAAACTAAGGTAGGGTTTGTAAATTTAAAAAAAAATGTAGGGTTTGATCAAAATTTCAAACCCTACTTTAAAAAAAAAACAATTTACAAACTCTACATAGTAACATACAAAAGATTTTAGAAAAAAATGTAAAACTTTCAAAAGAAATGAATAGAAAATGAAATTTTTGCATACAAGAAACAAAAAAATCTCAAAAAAACAATCTTACCTCTTACAACAAGCTTGAAATGAGCTGCAAACTCTTCCTATCCAACTCTTGATGCACCAAATCCAAACACAATGCAACCCCAATGTTATAAATGGAAGAAATCTTGAGCTTCCTCCTTGCTGTTTTTTCTTCAATGCACCCTTGTTTTTCTTCACAACTCACTTTTCTCCTCCTATTTTGCCAAATAAATGAAATGGAGTTCACTTTTAGGGTTGGAGGATAAATAACATAAAAAAAGGAAGTTGAAAAACTTTAGAAAATGTTTTTTTTTGGCTTTTTTAAAGCCTAGCCAGCCGGCCGACTCCCAAGCACGTGACTCGCCGAGTTTGGCGAGTTTGGCATAAACTCGCCAAACTCGGCGAGTCTGGCGAGTTCACCCCCTAGACTCGATCGAGTCCGAGTCCGAGTCCGAGCTCACCAGACTCGAGGGGCATGACTCAGACCCTTGGGCGAGTCCCGTTTCTCTGGTTTCAACAATACTTCCTACTTATAAATCACTTTCCAAGGCTTTTATCCATGTTTCATGCTGTTATATAATAACACTTATAAGGAGATTAATGGAACATGTGGGTAATACCATTGACAATCCTAGAGATGACATTGAAAAGACTAGCACTTGTACCTCTCCTAGGGTATCTTGTGTTAATTAGGAAAGATTCAATACTCCTATTTATGATCTTTCTAGTGGAGAGACAACATTGAAGAGTAATATTGAACCATCTTCTTCTCATAAAGATACTTTAGAGCAAGGGGGGCAAGGTAAACATGTTGGTATATCAATCTCTCTAGATCCTCCTAATTCTCCTAGAGTTTATCTTGATCATCAACATATTTGTAGGCAATATGATGTTATGCATTTTATTCATGACCTATCTCCTAATAGAACATTGAGCAAAGAGGAAGCCTTAGATGATAAAGATCCTTCTTCCCAACCTAACAAAGAGGAAATGAATGATGATGGTAGAAAGGAGAATCCTCCTACAAAGGATATTCCAGCCTCATCTATTCATCCCTTTGGTCTTTCAACATGCCCTTACACAACAAATTTTGAAGAAATTCACAATGAAAGCTTTTCTCCTTCACAATTAAAAACATCTTATGAGATTGGCTATGATATTATTTCAAAACAAGGCTATAGTGGACAAGGACTTGGAAAACAAGAAACCGTATAGATCCTCCCTCACAATGCACTAGAGAAGGTCTAGGATATCCCAGTTCATCAACATCTATAGACGATTTCCTTAAGGTTCAAATGCTTAAGGAGTTTTTTTGCAAAAATGAGAAATTATCGTCCATCCAAGAATTCTCCTACATCCAACAATTTTCCTCCTTCCTTACCAATCCTTTTGGCACAAGAAACCAATCCTTCTTCGTCCACTAGTATACCTTGCCCTACATTTCAAGGGACAAGATTTCCTTTTGTGTGATATATCAATAATTATAAGAACAAGGATGGTAGTGTATATTGCCTTTTTCATCATAGCTATTCTCATTCTATTGGTATCTGCAAAGCTTTTAAGGAATTTTTTCAAGATCTATGTGATAGAGCTCTTATCCATATATCAATAATTATAAGAACAAGGATGGTAGTGTATATTGCCTTTTTTATCATAGCTATTCTCATTCTATTGGTATCTGCAAAGCTTTTAAGGAATTTTTTCAAGATCTATGTGATAGAGCTCTTATCCATATATCAATAATTATAAGAACAAGGATGGTAGTGTATATTGCCTTTTTCATCATAGCTATTCTCATTCTATTGGTAATTGCAAAGCTTTTAAGGGATTTTTTCAAGATCTATGTGATAGAGCTCTTATCCATATCACCTCAAATCTCATGCTTTTTCTCGATCCAAATTTGAAGGTGGTGCACTAGCACTACCTTTGCCCTATTATGTTGCTCCTCACTATGTGACATTGATAGCCTACCGCTATTGGGGGTTTTTTGTCATGTGTGGTGGTACAACTTCAATTACAATCATACTCGGACAACATTATAATAGTCTTTTTCTTGTCTCCTTTCTTGGGGGCAAGAATTAACACTTCAATCCTCTCTTTTTCTTCCCAAACATTGCCTTTTTCTTTGTTGAGTTGTATTTTTCATAACTTGAGATCCTTTCTTACATAGACTGGCCCTCTATGAAAGTACATATATGTCCCTTGGTTGGAATTGTTCTTTGTTTGAGATGGTACATCTTCTTATGAACAATCTCTCCTTAGTGAATGTGTGCAGTCTCTCACTAAGGATCCGCTTTTTCTAGCAATGGGAAAGGTGTGTATTCTCGTTCTCCTCCTTTCAAAGGTGTCATCATTATTAAAGATCTCCCCTACTTTTGGAGGTAGATATCTTTACATAAAGATCTCTTCCTCCGTGCATCCCTCAAAAAGATCCCTTCACACTTAATGCAGGATATCTCTTTTACAACTAGCTTTTCCTTGCTCATAAGAGTTATGCCTCTTTAGCGTGGATTATGTACGTTATTGCCTAAAGGATATCTCCTTGGTGATGAAGGTGTGTATCCTTGTTTCTATCTTTTCCTTAAGACATCATCATAGGGCTATGTTAACATCTTAAAGGGGGGGCAAAAATGTAGCCTTCTTGTAGCATATGTTCAATTGAAGTTGTGGATTTCCTTGCATGATGCCTTGCTTGGTTATCTTTTTTCAGTTCAAGTTTGAGGATTTCCTTACGAAAAATGTGCTTTGTTTGGTTATCTTTATGTCTTAGATGGGATGTACATGTTCAAAACTAGACCAAAGTCTTAGACGAGTTGTTGCATGCCCGAAACCAGACCACGTTCTTAAATGAGAAGCTTAGCTCTTGAAACCAAATGACATTTTGGTTGGATGAGTTGACTAGCATAACACAACTTGCTAGACCTTTAAACTCTTTCTTTCGGATAGGTTCACTAGCATACCACAACTTGATAGACCTTTCAATCCCTCCTTTTCCAATTCCTTGGAGTGAGTTGACTGTTATAACATAACTTTCTAGACCTTTCAACTCCGCTCTCTCTGGTTTTTTTGATGAGTGGATCTAGCATAACACAACTCGTTACTCGACTCTTCCTACATGGATCACACAACATAACATAACTTGTTATCTCGTGAGAATCTGTGATTCCATGGATAATTTAGCATAAAAATAGCTTGCTAGCTCCTGGTATCGATGTTCCCTCTTGCTTTTCCTCTCATGGATCACCTAACATAACATAGCTAGCTAGCTTGTGGAATCCATACTTTCCCTTTTCTCTTCCCCATGAACCCATAAGCATAACATACCTTGCTAGTTGTTGGGTCATGGTTTATCACTGAACTACATGCTCTTGCTCTTTTCATGATATTAGCAGTTGAGACATTTTGATTATCAAGGTCCCTTCAACTAGTTGACTTGGAGCCTTTATTTTTAGTACTAGCCCCTTTTGTTTCTTTTGTCTTTTTGTGTCTTTTATTTGTTTTGTCTTGTTTGTCCTTGCATATGATTGTATGAGTTAAGATCCTAAGCTTGGGTACTTGTTCCCTCAAATTTAGTGATGCTTTACCTCTTTGTGATTGTAATGTCCCCTTTCTAGGAGACATGTAGATGAGCATAGTTGGCCTATTATGTGGGTTCCCGTAGGTCAGCAAAGCTGTTAGGGGACCCATCTAGAGGTCATGGAGCTTTGCAAGGGGGCTTTGTAAACCATTTTAGGCACTCAGATGACAATTCCTATTTTTTAGGAGACTGTCAGTTGACTGTTTGACCACCAGAGGGCTGAGGAGCATAGCAAAGTGGCTTAGGAGTCTTTATCATCGATTTAAGATAGTCTCCTAATTTCTAGGAGCATCCCTACTTTTTAGGAGAAGACTGCCAGTTGCACTACCACATCCAGTCATCATCCTTGGATAGGTGATAGCATTCAGTTTTTAGTTGGGGGAGGACAATTGTTGGAATTTGAATAAAATTAAATATTAAAGTTTTGACTTTAATATTTAATTAAAATGGAGTTAAGTGATTATAATATCACTTTATAATAATGTAATAAAGTGTCATAAAAGACCCCATGGCACACCTCCCTAGATAGATATAAGTTTGTTTTAAAAAGGGGCCACTTTATTAATGATGAATAAGACCTTTATTGGATCGAACTTCTCTAATAGAGGATAATTTATTAATAAAATGCAAGTTATGACTTTATAAAGTTGAGATATAAAGTAGCTTTATGATATTTCATTATAAAGTTAATTGCACAAAATAAACTAAGGAAATAGGTAATAAAGAGCAATTATAATAATTCCTAGACTTGGACGCCACTTTTGTAGGGAAAAAGCAAATTTAATGAAAATTAGAATGTGGCATTGAGTTTCAAAAGAATTTTAGTAAAACATTATAAAGTGTTTTAGAATTAAGCATGGAAACCCTAAAATGTGCGTTTAGTGTTGGAGGCAAATAAGGTGACTTGTCGGGCATTCTTTGGGGATTCATTATCCTTTTTTTACATCAGCTATTTGGAATTTGAGCTTTGCAAAGACAATTCTCCATGGAACGAAAACTCCTTGGGGATCAATGAATTGGATGTCCACCTAGTTCATAATTATGTGGAATTCATACGGGATTCTTGTTTATGCTTCAATTGAGAGTTATACCAGCATGTTCAGACTATTTTCAGCAGATTCAAACTTTGTATTGCAGAATTAGGAAGATTTGGAGACCCCCAAAGGCAGCCGTACCATTTCTTGTGCCAGTTGTACTTGCTCCTTGCTAGCTGTACCACTTGTAGCCCTCTGGCTTCTCCATTTGAGACATACAATTCAGTTGAAGGCTAGAAATTGTTATCATCCTCATTGTCAACACTTTCCTACAGGGGTTTGATGCATTCTATGGGCTACAAATGTCAATTGGGGTCTAGATCAAGGATTCTTTGTGGAAAATTCAGGAAATTCAATAATTTGGCCTGTAGGCCAGGCACATTTCTTAGCAGTTTCAGTATATTTGTTTTTAGTAATTATTGTTGAGACAAATAAAGCTCATTAGAGCCATTTCCAGCTTTCGGGTGCTCTTAGATTGTATTCTGCACCAAATTTTTGAATAAAACTTTCCCCAATTTGGGCGTTGGACACTTGGTATGCCATTCTACTCTTGGAGGATTAGAATTTTTAATTCTGAAAATTATTCTTCTGCTATTCTTAAAATCAGAATTTTGAAATTAAAAATTAGTCAATTGTATTATTGCATTTTGGTTTCCCAGTGTTGGTTTATTGGCATTTGACCATGAAGAAACACTATGGAAACTACTGAAAACAAAGCCAATCAAAAACCCTCAGCAAAACAGTCATAAAACTTCATTATAACAAGTTGGAAACATGAAAAAATTCACTTCAGATTGGTTAGGGATCTTTCAGTGGTATTGGAGCCTTGATTTTGGCAGCCTGAGGGTAGAGATCAGTTTGCTTCATTTGCCGATTACATCAATGGCCAGAATTAAGGGTGGAAGATTATTACCTACCTTCCTTCCAGCTTCACCAATGAAGGAAAAGGTAGCTAGCTGTGAGAAAATCACGAAGCATCCTACAAAGTTAAGAGAATCTTAACCTCAGAACAATCAGGAATTGCAGTGTTTAGATGTTGAACATTCAAGGAAAACTAGGCGCTCTACGGTTTCATCTCCATCAACAAGTACAAGTAAGAAGCCTCATACCAAGGCATTCAATGATGCAATTATGAGCAGCCACCATAAGTATTGCACTCTTCCTAAGGAAATACTTGACCTCCTTTCCTTCACACAATTTATGGGTTACCCGAAGAGGATGATGATGATTTGGTATCTATAAGTTCAAATCGGCAGTGTAAGAGGAAAGATTATTCAAATGAAGTATGCAAAAATCTACATGGAGAATTTGATAAACATGCAAATCCGGCTCATGAAGACAAATGGATAGCATTGGGGTGTGACTCACATGAGGCTTCATCATCTTTTGGAGAATATTCACAAGAGGATACTATAGGAGAGATAAGCATGACTTCCCTTGATGTAGGGCATGAGATTGGCATGGATAATGATGGTATGGATTCTTTAGGTGATCACAATGCATCATCTAGTGTGATAGTTAATTCCAATGATGACAAAATTCCTACACATGAAGAAAAATCAAAACATGGCACTCCAGATTTGGGGGTCAAACATGAAGTATATATTGTGGATTCAAGCCACAAAGGTTATAACTTTGTACATCATACCATGGAAGATGTTAAAAGGACACAAGATATGTGTGATGGGTGGTTACAAAGAGCTAAGAAGGCAAAGTTGCTTGCTGCCCAAGCAAGACAGTACCTATAATAGGTCAAGGAATGATGCAGCCAACTAGATAATGCAAGAAAAGAAAGGGAATCATACATTAGATCATTATTTCTTCCAAGAGAAGAATGTATACACGTTGAGCGTGCAAAGGAAGATCTTCTTGAGGTAAACAAACAAGAACATGTTGTTGTGTGTGAACAAGAGAAGAGGTATAATTCAAAAAATTCAGAATGTTTATCTAGTTTGCATCAGGAGGATCATGAGTTCCCTTTTAGAGAGTTCTTTCAAGGTTCAAAACTATGATGATAATGGACACACACTTGGTGGACCAGCCGCTAGTATTATACCTATTTGTGTAGAAGGAAAAATTATTGGTTCCATTTTGATTGAACATGCATCATCCACCATGAAAGAACAATTGCTAAGATCATATGAGGCATTTTGTCTCAGACAACTGACTATAGAGACTAAGAGATTCCCTAATAGTAAGATCTTACAATTTGATAATGTTTGGTTTGTTTTGTATACTATACCATGGAGTTGGTTAGTAATGAAAGATAGATTGGCTTTAACAGCTAGAAATTTATGTTACTTGCAGCAGGTCACACCTCATAGGCTAGCACTCATGGAGGAACAATCTTCCCTCAAAAAAGATACAAGAAAGAGCAATAAAGGCACCATGGAAATGTATGAGCATAATTCTAGTTCTTTGAGTTGGGACAGCAATATTGTGACACCACATGGGCATAAATCCAAGAGGGATATTGGTGACAAGAAATGTAGCATGGTAAACATTCGTGAGTGGATAGATAAATATGAGGTAAAGATTGAAACTTCAAATTGCCAACAATCTGATTTTATACCAGTAGTTGAAGAAGGGCATGAATCAATTTGTGACACCTTGATGGAGTATGATAATGACTTTGCTTCAAGACATGATATGCTACAAGATAGGGCTGTGAAATGTATGCGAGTGTACTCTAGTATTGAAGACTTACAAGGCAAAAGAGGAAAATTTACAATCAGTCCTAAATCCCTGATTAAGGGCACCAGCACTATATCTCTTTATACTCATGAGTTAACTGCCTACTTTCATGAAAAAGTAAGTGCTATGGACTCTCCAATTATTGGCATTCAAGATATAAAGCTTGAGCATGAAGTTTACAAGAAAAAGGTGCTCGTCTCAACTGAAGATTTGCCACCAAGATATGATCCTAATTCTCTGATCTATAACAGCAGTGATTCATCCTCTCCTTTTTATGACATTGTACTTCTAATCATTGGGAAATGAGTTATGATAATTCTACTATGATGGGTACACATGATGCATGCTTTGGTCATGATAAGTCACATGGTATATCTTATTTTAGGACTGAGTTTAGACATTTTGGAGCAGCTGATATAACTCAGTCCCAAATGATGAATGATGATTGGCTAGAAAGGGCAAGGCAAGGCAAGTTATTGGCTGAACAAGCCAAGATCAATCTTCAACATGCTCGTGATGTTCACCATTCATTTGATGATGTGAGACATGGGTTGCTTAATTCAGAATTTCTAGTTGAGGTATTTGATCATTCTCATGATGGTGATAGTGGTTTGATTGATGACTCTCTTAGTGGGCCAGCCACTCAAGAGTTGTCTTAAATGAGCATTGATGGCACACATATTTTCTTTATGGGGTTTTCTCATGATTTTTTTTATGTGACAGCGATATCCTTGTTGATCGGTGACTTCATATCACTTGATTTTTTATTGACTAGTGGCTGTCCTAGTTGGAATCATATGGAATATCTAGACTTTTCATTGTCTACATCAGTTTCCCAATAGTACGGGAGTGTTTGGAGTTATACCTTTGGGATAGAGATGAGTGTCGAGTGATTTTCCTTGATTGGCATTGTTTGTTGACATGTTTGATATGACATATATTGTTGATCAAAGTTATAACAGCGAAGTTGGGTGGCCATTTATGTTGGTTCATTGGCATGTGGGGGTTCGCTTTCATACTGTTTTAATATTCTACATGCTTGTATGGTTACTTCATGGTGATCATTTGACATTCTCCTACTTCATCTCATACATCAGATTCTTCATTTTGATATGGGATCTGGGTATTGATTTACTTTGTACATTATTCCACATGGATTCTAATATGTTGCTTCATGGTTTGTGGTGCTTGAGCATTTTAATCAGAGTGGAGAAGTAGGTTGTTTGGTGTTTGCTTGAGGGCAAGCAATCTCGGGAAGGGAGGACTATAATGTCCCCTTTCTAGGAGACAGCCCGATGAGCATGGTTGGTGTATAATCTGGGTTCCCATAGGTCAGCAGAGTGGGTAGGGGACCCATCCAGGGGTCATGGAGCTTTGGAGGGGGCTTTGTAAACCATTTTAGGCACTCAGATGGCAATTCCTACTTTTTAGGAGGAGACTGGCAGTTGACTGTTTGACCACTGAAGGGCCGAGGAGCATAGCAGAGTGGCTTAGGAGTTTTTATCATCGATTTGAGACAGTCTCCTAATTTCTAGGAGCATTCCTACTTTTGAGAAGACTACCAATTGCACTATCACATCTAGTTATCATGCTTGGACAAAATTCAGTTTTCAGTTGGGGGAGGTCAAGTGTTGGAGTTTGAATAAAATTAAATATTAAAGTTTTGACTTTAATATTTCAATTAAACAAAGGAAAAAAAACTTGATTTGCATTCAATCCTCTTGCATTGGATCAATTGAGTTCTCCCGTGAATGTTTTGTGTGGAAAGTTAGGTCTTTTCCTAGTTTACTTGTGAAACCTACACACACACACACACACGTGTATGTGCTTTTTTTATTGTAAGGAATGGTTTCTAGTGGGTCTGCTCACTTTGTAAAACATAATCTACTACAACTGTAACCAGTCTGTGCATGAGGTGTACTTAGGTTGTCAAAGCTAGCTATGTTACAGATGTACCATATACATAAATGCTTGATAGATCATTAAATAGAATCACTAAGACAAAATGGGCCAAACAAAGATGAAACAACAAAATAATAATTAATACAAAGGAGGATGCCCATTAGATAGAATTAGGCCTCAAACCAGAAAAACGTGCCATCTTCAATGATTAATAGAGAGATTGGGAGGCCCGCGTGGCTATGGGACATAACATATCCCAGATCACTCTCCGATGGAGCACGTGGAGTCTAAGCCATCCTTATGATGATCTGTTTTGAAAAGCTCACACATTTACATTTTGATCGAATTCATCAGCAGCACCAAGCACAATATTCATGCTTGAGCCTGAGAAGGTCCTTGCTCTTTTGCCACTACAGCTCGAATTGCAAGGCCTCCCTGCCAGGATCTCATATTCACTATCTTTATAGGAATGCCATATTCTTCTGCATGCGCATAACCCCTCAAATTCATTTCTATTTTGATTCACATCATCAAGAGCAACAAGCACCATAATCCTGCTTGAGCCCAAGAATGCCCTTGCTCTTATGCCACTGCAACCCAAGCTGCAGGACCTCTCTGCCAGGATCTCATATTCACCATCTTTTCAGGATTGCCATAGCCTTCTGCATGAATATAACCCCTCAAATCCATCTGATTCAATTCTTTCAAGATTTTCATTGATAACCGTCAGATTTGCAAACTAATTTGGATTAGAACAAATTTGTTGAGGGTAGATGTTGGATCTAATTGAACTTTCTTTTTTCCCCAAAACAATCCTATACTATTATCCATGGGATAAACCATGCAAACATTTTTGCAAAATTCTCTGCCAATTAACCCTTGTAGTGTTTGAAACCATCTAAAGAAAAAGTCCTATCAATGGGCATAACTCTTCTTGCTAGGCTTACTACATTGGAAGAGGGGTGCCAAAGGCCACACTAGTCTCAAAGCAGCCACCGCTCTGCCCCTCTCATCTTTTAATTTAGAGATCACATTCCCTTGATTCTTACCAACAGCCCTGTGGCCCTTATCACTATTGCAGTGATGACTTGCAGCCTTGCCACAGTCTAGTGTGCCGAGTCCCATGGTGTGAGGGTTTAGGAGGTGTTCATATGGGGCAAGATTAATAGGTTGATAAGATGAATTTGGAAGTCCTGTTGTTTTAGTAGGGTTTCCTCTTATTTTTCGGCCATATGAATTAAATAGAAGAACTATAAACTTATTAAATTTTTTATGTTTTTTAATGCAGAAAACTGATTCACATATAAGGAAGAAAATAACAAATGTGAGCTTTAAAAGCATAAGCAATTGAAATGGAAGCAGTTTTTACCTATTGAAGATATTACTATATTATACAAAGCAGTTATAACTGTGTGATTTCCAGCTGCAAAAGTTTTGTGGTAATTTGATTGTATAAATGTGGAATTTATTATGTGCTGTAAATACACTTCTCCTTCAACATTGGACATTCCATTTTTTGTACACTCTTTTTGGTTGTCTCTGTTGAGCTTTGAGTTTAGATGTCACTTGTAGGGAGGAGCAGATGACCTTATCAGGCTCTCTGTTCATCTCAGTGATCAACATTGCATGAGTGTGCCAGTTTAATTGTAGTTAACATGTTTTTAATCTGCCTCACAAATGATATATCCATCCATCATATGTGTTCCATCAAGAGTTGCTCATTGTAAAATAAGCTCTTTTGGAGGTCTTATAAGGTCCTTTTGCTATATACAAATGCAAATGGGTTATTTTCAGGTGACAGCTTTTTAACTTGTTGGTAGTCATATTGAAAAGAATAGGATTCCGATCATAAGATATTGCACAACATGTAGACAAATCAGAAAGTTCTCATGAATAAATGACATGTTTGGACAGCAACGTTGAGGCCTCTAGAATTGCTGTGAACATGTCATGACAATCTTTACAGCCTTACTGAAATACAATGATCATAGGCATATTTATGTGTTCCAAGTATTATATATGTGTGTGTGTTTTAAGATGAAACAATGGCTTCAAAGATAAAAGTTGAGTCCTATACCATGTCTGAAAGCATTTCCTAAGTCCTTAATATTCTTGGATCCAAATCTTTAGGGCACATATATATTGGAAACTATTTTACGCTAGAAACAATAATGCTGATGATGAAGTTTTACATCTTTTAGACAAAATTGGTGTGTCAAATCTGTCAAAGTCTATCAATCTTGTATACATTATGCTTTGTCTTTAATAGTATTATGCTTGGTTGATGATTGGAATTGCTATTTTTGTTGTTATTGCATTGTTGTCTTCCATCCTTTTATTCATTGATAATGTTTGTTCATCAGGAGTCATTCTTGAAATTGGCATTAGTGTAGCAATTGTTCTGCCTGTCCATTGATCATCCAACCCATCTATAGTGTGAAATATTTAGAACATAAAGGGGGAAGTGAGAAAAAAATAGTAACCATTCATAAACATGTGTAAAAATTATAAATTCTTTATGGGATAATTTTTTTATTTGAACATGGTGTAAAGTGACAAGCTCTTAGAGAGTGGTTGTATTACAAGTTTTTGGCAATGATACTTCTCACACCATTGAGGCAAGGACATGTTAAAAGTGAATGGTGTTCATCACCAATTTCGTTGGTGTCACAGATTTTACAAATTTGTTCACCCCAAGGTGTTTATTGATTCGTGTAAGCACCAATTTCACTATGAAGGTCATGAACATTAATTCTTATTGTAGAAATACTTTTTTATTCCTAACTCTACCAGTTTTAGAAGTGAATGGAAATATATATTTTGATAGAACATAGAACATAACAGTAACTCACTGTGCATATTTGAAAGATATAACTTTCATTGCCAATTATCAGATGTACAAGATATGCAATAAGTACAATGACATCGAAGAGAGATCGTGTCCTGACTACAACAACAACAAATAAGTAGTGTACCAGGGTGGTTAAGACTACCAACCACTGGTAACTACCATCAGGAACTAATCTCGACAATTACAAAACATAACCATAACCATATTTATTTATTTAGCCAACTACAATGTGTACTTTAGCCGACTACAATACTCATTTTTTTGTAAGATCATGATGTGTGAAAAGAAATTTTAATGAGTCAAAAGAGGGTTTGTATGATCTTTGCAGCATTTCATTTTATGCTTGTTAACAAGTGCATAGTCACTACATAATTTTCTATAAATTTTATAGGGCTTCAAGATATGATAAGATATTTTTTTCTGTAGATTTCATAGAGATTCTATTATATCTAGTCAAATTTTCTTCATTCAATGGTTGATTGTTACTCATGCTAGAGGCGAAGGAGGAGTGTGTTGTATCTCAAATTGCAAAGATAGTGTTTATGCTCCAGGTATCTAGTCATAGATTTCGACAACAAATAGGTACTAACTTCTATTAAAAGGGTCAAGTATCCTTTGAAGAGGGGCTGCTACATGGGATTGACTAAAGGTCAACACTTGAAGGTTATCTAGTTGTGGAGAACACACTAAGAAGGTAGCTGGATCAAGCGAGCACATTTGTGGGTTAAAAATTGAGTATTCCACACTTAAAGAGAAGATAGCTGAAAAGGAAGAATTGAAGTAAAGAAGTATATGTAGCAAAACATAGGGGATTTGAACCATTGTACCATGGGGAAACCTCCTACCCCAAAATCCCTATGTCATTGCAACATGGATGTCTCCAGGACATGGGGACTTGGAGGGGATGTTCCCTCGCCTACCTGCCGCTTCTGCTGCTGTACTTGGGATGTCTCCCTCTTAGAGGGGACATTTTTGAGACCTAAAGGATGTTGTGACATCCTTGAGATGTTTAGGGGACTCCCAAGAGTCTCTCAACCATCTCGGGGATGCTTAGGTGTCTCTCATGGCTAGTCGGCCAAAGAAGTCATTTTTTTAAAAAACATCATTTTTTTTTTTAACCTCGTGCCCAGGGCTGAACCCTAATGGCCTATGGGTCCTACTCAAACCCCCAAAATGGTATAATTTTGCCTCCCAACCACAAAAACAAATTAACAAAAAGCTAATAGTAGTGAGCATGAGAGTGTTATGTCCCCATTTAGAAATATAATTTAATAATAAATAATAATAATAAAATTAAAATAGAAAAGAATAAAAATGAAAATTAAATTAAAATTTATAATTAAATATCAATATATTTATTTAGTATTGATTACTCATCCATTTATTTCTATCAGCAATATATTATTAAATAATGAATAACCATTTATTAAATAATGACTAAGCATCTAATGATTATTAAATAATATATTATTTATAAGACAAAGGCAGCGATCCATTATATACTTATTAAGGCTGTGTACCATTACATTAACTTAAGTTAAGAACACCCAGGGAAACACATCCTTCCACACAAAATCCTTAACATCAATATCTACGTGTATAAGAAGGCCCAGCAGATCATGTTGGAAGGGAACTTTTGGAGGGGGAAAAAGGAATAGGAATACGGGAGATAAGGTAATTGGAATACGGGCAGAAAAAGGTAGCCTGCAGTCATACTGTCCAGGAAACGTTATGGTATGGGTATAAGGATGTTTAACAAATTCATACAATGGTGTTTTACATTATTCATACAACTTGATTTTGGGTAAGTAAGAAGGAAAATAAGGAGAGACAAGATGAAGAAAATAGGAAGGGAAAAAAAGAGATCGGCAGTAACTAAGGCTGAGGAACATTACGGGTAAGAGGCTTATTTACAACATTGCATGCTGCTCTTTCATTGGTAATACAGTTTAGCATTGCTAATACAATTAATGATATGAATACAATTTAATAAGGTTAATACAATTTGATATTGTTAATACAATTGATACTAATAATACAGTTTAATATTATTAATACAACTAATACAACAGCCATTAACAATCATTTTAGACATGATTATAAAGTAAATCTGATTCAATAATGTTACCGATAGGAAATAAGATAATATATGAAACTAACATTACTAATATGACAAAAGGTATTTAATATGAAGTCAATATTACTAACACATAATAGTGCTAATATCATTTAAATTATTGAATATAATACTGTAAATATTGCTGATGTTACTGCATAAATGATAAGATAATATGAGCAGATATAAAGCAGACTTGTGAGCAGAATTTAAGGATTATGGCAGCAATCAAACCAGAATTACATGAGCAAATACAATCATATCTACAGCAAGGCAATCTGTTATAATCTAACTTCAGAAATATGCTTGAATCTAAATATCCATACACTTATCGATCATGTGGAAGGAAGGGAGGGAGTGCAAGGAGGGGGAATGGTGAAAGATTCCTCGCTAGGCATGATGCCTCGTAAAGATGGTAAAGGACCATTGGTTAAGGGCCATGAGGCCACCTCATGATGATGGTTAAGGAACATCCGTTAAGGACCAAATGAGGCCAAGGAGGATAATGTCCTAACCCTGGGCCTAGGGTTGAGGGTCAAGGGCACCCTATTGCAGCTCCCCTACTATCTCCACATTGACCAATTGTTGAAGTGAATCAATCATAAGAGGTGAGAGGTTGATATGATGGAGGGGAATGGTGTAAAGCCCTCACTAGGTACGCCACCTCATGATGATGGTTGAGGACCATCGGTTAAGGACCACATGAGGCCATAGAGGACAAGTCTTGCTGTTGGGCCTAGGGTAGAGGATACTTGGGGCACCTCATCATGTCTTCCAACTCAACCCTCGTTACGGTCAAGCTTACATGTAATTGTTGATATTGGTTTATACATATCCTAACCCTAGAATTGGATGTATTTCATGAGTTATATCTACATTGTCGTCTAATCTCATTGCGGGTTTTGAAAAATAGGCTTATCTCATCTTATTCTTAAATGAAGATTATATCCCTAACTATGTTTGCCCTTGTTTCAATCTGGATTTGTGATTTTAGGACAAAAACTAGGGCATTTACTAAAAGGGACATTACAGAGAGTGAGAGTAGCAAGGTCCAGTAGAGCACACATAGTGTTAGGATCAAGACTAGAACAATTCTACTCTACAACATGATCAATGATATTAAACCATGTTGATTTGCTTCTTAGTATGTTTGGTTCAAGCTTGAGTCCATAAAGTTAAGGGAAGGATTAGGCCACTTGAGATGTGTTGGGATGCTGTTTTACCATGACTCATAATTATCTTTTTCTAGGATAACCACAAAAGGATGAACAAAAAAACTCATGGTATCTCCTCAAAAGATAAAATCAGAGACTGATAATCTCAATACATATAGATCAGCTGAAAATAAGTCATGTCATGCAAAGAAAACATTTCCAAGTCCCAAGATGTCTAAGTAATCAACTAGAATGTAAAATAACAACAAATTGAATAAAAATGCCAAGGGAAACTTCTCGAAAAAGTGTATGGATTGCTGTGACGACTTTTGAAATTCCTTTCCAACATTGCAAGAATCTCAAAAAATAGAGATAAAAGCAAAAATTAATGAGCTCATAAGCCAAAAATGAAACTTTAACAAGTGATAAAATGTACCAACAACAAAATCTGATAAAAATCCTTAAACCGCTGTAAAGTAATCGAAACCAACTTTTTGACAATATCTCATTTGTGAAAAGCTAACTCCATTTGCCCAAGTTATGCCAAAAAGAAAAAATAGCTCTTTTAGGTTATGAAAACTATGGTTTGGTGCCTATTAGGGGTACAGTGTTCATGTCACATTGACATCATGCTGACATCAACAAACCATCTATCGAAATATACCTCCACTTGGCAAAATATACATTGGGTGCTAGAAAACCATTGACTAGCTGAGAAAATTTCTATTTAGAGGAATGAAACCATTCTCAAAAGTTGGAAAACCACCTAGATGAAGCTATAAGTGGTTTTGCGGTTGATGGAGATAGCACAATGGTAACCATTGGTTGGGATGTTGACAATTGGCAAAATGTTGGCCAAAAGTTTAGAAAATGGGATGCTGGCATACGTCAGCGCTATGTTGGAGATAATACAATGCCAATGAATTTGCATTCTGCAAAAATTAAAAAGTTTTCCGATTTTTATTTTTGCTGTTGAATGTTTTATTTGCAAGATTTTTTCTGCTGATGACTTGTTTTCCAATGCAGCCTTGCACATTAATGGTTGCAACGTATGACCATACAATTGTATGGTGATTTTGACAAGATTGTATAGCTTCATACAAACTTCTTTGCATGCTTTCCATGACCCCCAAAAGTTTTTTGCCTTGATTTTTCCTTACTCGTATTTTAACATTTGGACATGCATTCTTAGGGTTTTTGGACATTCTAGATGCAACCATGAGGTCCATTTTTCTCTAGGATGCATCATTTGATCACTCAAGGTTGAATCTTTCTAAAAATGGATAGACAATTATAGATATGGTGCTTTAATACTATATTAGAGTTGTGTTGACGTGGGAGAAAACTGTTCTAATCTTTTGGTTAACACATAATAGAATGAAGAGTGTATCCTATCCTCTCTTGAATAAGGAAATCCCTAATGCTGTTTGGGCTGATCATAGGGGATAACCTCAAGGTTCCCATTGTCAGGTCTTGACTTACATGGGATAACTCAATAGTGATGTGTTTTGCTGGTAAGCACAAGGGGACTTATGAATGCAACAAGATGGCTTGCATCTGGCAATGTATTGATTATCAAACTGGGGAAATAAAAGCAAAAGGGGATAGGGTTTAGGAATCCTAAAGACAATGATAGTAACAGTTGGTGCTACAAGTAGATAGATTTCACATATACTAATTTTTCCTTTGCCAGAGATATACTCACAACTCCACAAGAATAGTGCAAACTCCTAGGAAATAAAAGATTTTTAGATTATGGATATTCATTCAAGCACCCAATTCTAGCGCAGCTTGAGACAAACACCCACAGTTGAACTAAGAACAGTATTGGGTTCAGACTAACCATACATGGAGACCTACAATCAGCAAGCCCCCAATGGTATGAACTTGAAATCAAATCAAATACCCTCACACTTCACTGTTAAAATCATTGAACACTATCTAACCAGATGAAGAGAAACCATTCAAACAAATTAGGACAAACAACAAAACACCATGCTTCAATGTTCCATTCATTTGTTCTAACTGCCATTACAACAATTTTTGTCCAGTAGCTCCTATTCTACTTCTACTCCTAATCTGTTAGCTGTCTAATTGTTCTAACCCTTAAAAATCTAACCCTTTAGAAAGAAAAAAGCATTGGCCTTTTATAGACCATATTTTGAATCAATGGCCAGGATTGAAACCATCCAATGGCTCTAGTCTTCCTTCTAGAAGCTCTGACAACTTTAACCTATACCTTGTAATTCTCATAACTCCCCAACAGCCTCTTTTCAATCACTTCAGCTACTTGCAATTGTTCTTAATCAATTTTGCTAGAAGACAAGACTTCACTGGGCTTGAGGTAAATCAGGTAGCTGAGAAATAACTAACTTGTATCCCCCTTTTGCTTTGAATTACATTAATGGGGCCCACAAGTAATTATTTTTTTAAAGCAATTCTATTTTTTAAAAACCAACTGATTTTTTGTCGTTTCTAGCTATGCATTTCTGATTGTGTATGTCTTGGTAGCACTCTGTGTGTTTTGCCTTCAATCCCGTGCCCTGAGAATGACATCACCTTGGCCTCCTGCACCGTAGTGGTGGTAGGGGTCTTTGCCTATCCAACCCCTCTTTCTTTGTCTTTGGCTTCGCGAGTTGTTGAGATGTCCTTTACCATCATTTGATCATCGCGCGCTCCAGACCTGAAAAGACAAAGAAAACTCCTCAATCATCGTTGTGAGTTGATCTTAAACACATCAATAAATGCTAACAAACCCTCATGTCTAGAAAATGAATTCTAACAAATCACGCTCTCATCCTTCTCAATCTGGAAATGTTCTCTTAGACTCTGTAAAGGCATTTTTCAGGGAAGCCTCTTTTTGTCTTGAGTAGCTTTGGATGAGGGGAAGTCTGTGTCTTAAAAAAGCTACGATAAGTGCCTCTTGGAATTTTATTGCTTTTTGACAAAAATGATACCATAGAAAGCACCTCAGGGATTACTTTGGGTTTGGAAGGTCTAGATAAAGAAAAGCAATGATTATGTTTTGAAAGATGCCAATTTTTGTTTATTTTAAAATATTTCATGAGCTTTAGCAAGACTTGTGATCTCATTCCTTTTTTTTGCTTTAATAATTATCATATAAACGAGACTCGGACTCGGCAAGGCTTACCCGACTCAAGACTCGGCAAAAAATTGGCAAGACTCGGCAAAAACTCGGCAAGACTCAGCAAAAAACCAATTTCTAGTGAGTCTTGCCTAGAGCAAGTTCCTGGAGAGTCTCGAGCCCTTCATACTCCGCTAGGGTCACTCGGCTCGGGACTCGCCACGATTCAGAGAGTCTTGGAACTATGATAAAAATCCGAACTATACTACTTTTGGGCCTTTCAAACAATGAAACTCTTAGTTCAATACTTTTTATCGATATGGAAGAGTTTCAAACTTTATTATTTTGCTTGATTAAAACAAATCAACACTTTCAGTGTTAATTTCGGGGTTTAGGGCAAAATTAAAGATGAAGTCGAACTTCTATTATTATATTTTTTTATCACCGAAACACTCAATTTGGTATTTTCTATGGGGAAAACAAGTTCGAAATCGATACACTTTGTATTTTGGTTCTTGCGCTTTGGGGAAAGCTCTAATCTTTTTTCTTGCTCTAAGTGTTGGCTTCTTCTCATTACGTTAGCATTTTCGGGCTCCAGTTCAGTGTGGACGAAGACGTCAAAAGAAATAAGTCGAATCTTTGTTTGTTTTGATTTGGGCCCGAACATTATTATTGTTTCGACTTTTAAGCATCGTGTGGGCATTGTTGGCGGGGTATTCTTCGGGCTTTTTATCGCCTTTGGAAGGCGATACAAGAATTTCATTTTAATGCCCGATCCTAATATTGTTTCGACTTTTATTTTGTCTTATGAACTCGTTTTTACCTTTCTTGTGATTTTTCACGAGGTTCATATCAGCTGTAGAAGGCCTGCGATAGCAAAAGAACAACTTCATTTAAATGAAATGCTCGAATTTTGTTTCTATTCATTTTAAAAATACCACTGAACCACTTCGGTAGTTTTATTGGCAAAAACAAGGATGACAAGAAGACGATCATCCATGCTGAACTTCTGCCTCTACACAAAAACTTCGACCCTTTCTCATTCCACAGCGTGACCTTGGGTTTGATTTCAGCTAATCATGGGCTGAGACAAACGATTTCGTGATTCAATAAATCAAATACATTTGCCCTGAGTTGAACTTAGACTTAGATCACTATTCTGCTCAGAAATATGTTTTGTGATTTTTATCAGGTTATTAGCAAGTAAACAGAAAAAGAAAATCCACTTTGAACAGAGCTCTCTGTCTCTCTCCTATGCAAAGCAGGCTACAAGGAAGGGGGGTCTCTGTAAGAAAAGACGGGGAGGGGTGTGTGTAGCACAAGTCGATTGTTGAATCCCACAACTCCCAAAAATCACCTGCAACCAAAACACCTATCACAAAGAGAAAATAGCAACTGATTTGCTATACAACTCTTGATAATTTTGTTGATCGAAAAAAGAATGAATGTTACAATATATAATGATTTTTTCTTATAATAATGGGAAAGAAACACTATATGAAACCCTAGGTAAGGACTAAATTAGCTCATGACATATGTACTCATCCTATGACTTGAGACAAAAAAAGACATGACTTAAGTTTAGATTAAGTATACTAGTGTGAAAGAGGACTAATTATTAATTAATTAGGTGATCATCTGTTTTAGTCTAAGAAAGAACATTTAAAACATTCTGGAACATATAAACATTGTTCAACATGTCATAGACATTACCACATCCTTAAGCAAAATGAGTCCAGCCATCTCCTAAAGTGACATATTCACTTCTATTTCAATCATCAATAAAGATACCAATCTTTGCAACACATATATTGTCTAGATGCAATTGAATTGTAGACTCCATGAATTGCTCATGCGATACGACAAATGTAAACCCATCTTTCACTACCAATTCTTTCGCAACACGCTTTGATCTTTTCTAGGCATGCATTCTTTTAGGGCAATTCCTTCAAAAGTGTCTACGCTCATTGTAGTTAAAAGTAAAACACATATATCTTGAATCTCTACATGTGTCCCCACCTCTTGATGTGATGTGTCCTATGATGCACTTCTGGCGTTCTTGCATTGGATACACTTTCTGTAGATTCTAGATGCCTCTACTTGATTTTATCTCGTCTCGTTTTGCAAGAAAAGTTCGGATACCTTCTAAAAGTTGAGTGTTTGTGACTCTGCAATCAAGCATTAAGATTCAATAAATGAACAATACAATGTTGGCAAGCTTTGTAAAACCAAAGCTACCATGTCTTCATCATCCTTTGACTTTCAAATAGAAGACAACTGACCAATTAGATCCTTCAAACTCAACAAGGATTTCGAGACAGATCTGCACTTGTGCAACTTAGAACAGAAACAATAAGAATTTCCAACAGAATGCCTAGCTAGCCTCTGATGTTTGGTATTTGGTTTTTAGATTCTTACAAAGAGTTGCTGTATCTGTTGCATATCAAACTTTTGAAATCAATGCGTGTACAATAGGCAACTTCAAAAGCATTAAAGCTTCCTTATGCCTTCTTCATAGTCCTTTAGATCTATATCAGGCTTTCCTCTTTCAACAAGATCTGATCAAGGCCACGATAGTCACAAATGGTGAATATCTAGTGACTAAATAGGCTGTAGTTTTCCTAGTCGATTTCTCAGTGTCAGGCAAAATCAATGTTTGGATTCTTAGGATCTCAGGAAACAATACTAGACTCTATGTGTATGGAAATAAATAAATCTGATGACTCCTTAATATTGGAGCAAAAGAAATTTGCAGAGTTTATGTGGTTACTACACTCAGTGTGACAAATTTTTAGGCAAAAATATTGACCAATCAAAAGATACAAAATTAGTTTTAAATATAAATTTGGAACTTCAAAAAATTCAATTTAAAAAATAATAATATAGCAACCATAAACCTTGTGAAGCTTTATAAACTTCATCAAATTTTATAAACTTGCCAACAAACCTTCACCATTACAACACTTTGGTGCTGCAGCCTAGGATGCTTCCAGTCTTTTGCTTGTTTTCACAATTGTGCTGAGCAGTCCCAAGTATGTTAAGAGCAACTTCAGCTTGCAGAGCACAGACAGGTCACAGGATTATGGAGGCCAAGAGAAATATACCTGTTCTGGGAATGACCAAGATGCTCAAATTTGTATAGGCCTTGCAATAATTCATACCGTGGGTTATGTTATTGGCTACTGCAATTCCTCCTTTAGTTTCTGTCACTTTCTGAATATATATCTCAATGAAAAATGCAATGATAGACTTTTCCACGCACTGTAGAAGATATCAGTCATTTATTTCAATATAATAGAACTCCTTGCTTCCACCAATTGCTAGCTCAAACATACCCCATGTCAGCAATCTAAACTACACGACTCTTGCCTGATGCTTCTTACTTCTCTCTCATGCCCGCAGAACTTTCTCAAATGCTGTGACTTCTTTTGTTTTCATTCATTCTAGGCTTTGAATCTCTACACAATTCTCATTTGCAACTTCTCTTCTACTCAAATTTTGCTAATTGTGTGTGGAACCATTCTTTCTTGAACAGATCTAGTTGTTTTCCCTCACCATAAAGAAACATCAAATCATGAAAATAATGGTCAGTGCACAGCTCAAGTATGAGGTCATGAAAACTACAGCTGCGAATAAGATCTCTTGTGGATTTGTTTCCTTGCTTAGAGTATCCTATCAGGAGGAACCTTGAGTTGGTTGGGCAAAGTTGAATGCCCATGCTGCACCTTGGTGTAGTCGATAAATACAGAAAAAATGTGCAGAATTTTTTTTTGGAGCAGCCTCATAGAAACAACTTGAGGCTTCAAAAACAATTCTGTGTACACTCCCATGGGCTTGGCTTGGCTCTGATATCATCTTAGATTAAATGAACAAGCTGTGGGGATTACATTGCAAAGTGGCTTATTATATAAGCCAAAGAATTAAATTACAACCTATACAATTAAGGAACAACCTCTCACAACTACAAAAAAAAATGTGCTAATAATAGAATAAGAAAAACAATGCCTAAACAATTCTAAGAACATTAAACCTTTGTAGGCATTATTGTTAATTTTGGATCAGATTTTAAATTTGCAGAAGTTCAGAATATTAATTTTGATATGTATCAATTCTGATACAATATTTGTTTTATTGATTAATCGTAAGATATAAATCTATCCTTCAATCGCCAGTTTTCAAAATATGATTGAGTTAAATGTTCAGATTGCTGATTGAATATACAGTGTAGAATTCACAGAGATATTCCACTCAGCATATAAACCACAGAGATCTTAACGCAGCATATAATCTCAGAGATCTTCACACCGCGTACAATCACAGAGATCTTTCACGCACAGCTGTCTAGTATCCACGCACTGATATGTATCGCTATTTCTCTACGCACAGCTATAAGTTATATTTGCCACTGTATATTATCCACCACTCATTATGTATTATTCTTACGTAGCATATATATATATATATATATATATATATATATATATATATATATATGTATATATATATATATATATATATATATGTATATATATATATATATATATATATGTCGCAGCCTTTACCCAAACACACCTGGCAGACCAATCACTCAGATCACAGCATATACCTTTTATTCTTCTTATCGTGTTTCCTAATGTCCACGACTTGGAGATAAAATACCCGATAAGGGAACATGGACTGACATGTCCCCAATCGGGGAGTCACTAAGAAAGGGTGCAATTAGCTATGAGCAAACACCCAATACGTTATGCAATCAATATGTAATTGATATTAGTTATCCACCAACAAAATGGATATTAACACAAAAAGAACTTATAAAATAATAGTTAGAGAAGTAATAAAATCGCTGATATAGGACAGTGATCATAAGGAAATAAATAAACTGTTAATAAAGGTTATTACAGTAGTCAGGGGAAAGATATCTCCTGCTGCTATAACATTAACAATTATTACAATAACACTCAAATTAATCTAAGAACCACAAGGTCATTTAGACAATTTTGATATAAATTGCCTTGGTAGGGAGGTTGCTAATTGTTGGGGGTTTTGAACACACTCTTCTCCAAGTAAGACCATACGAGGTTTGGTTCTGTCTTCTTGATCACATTTCCAAGCTCCTAGGTGTTGACGTGGCTGAAATCGTATTGCTACAACTCTATCTGGCCAATGCAGAATAGAATGTTCTCACTGAGTATCCTATCCTCTCTTGTGTAAGGAATCCCTAATGCCGTTTTAGTTGATCAAAGGGGACAACCTCAAGGTTCCAATTGTCAGTTCATGACTACGGGATAACTCAGTGGTTTGATGTGTTTTGCTGGGAGCACAGTGCGCCTTACGTTTGCAACAAGTTGGTTTGCATCCTAAGATGCTGTAGGAAAAAATAAATGCAAAAGGATAGGGTTAAGAGACCTAAAATTAATAATACCGGTATGCGGGTAGATGGATTCGACATAACCAATCCCTACTTGTCTAGAATAACCCAACACCTCACAAGAACGGTGCAATCTTCAAGGGAGACTTAGAAGATTTTCAGACTGCAGGTGCATGCCCAAACACCCAATTTTGGTGCAGCTCAGACGAACACCTGCAATTGAACTAAACACAATTTTAAATGACTAACCACACACAGGGATACACAATCAGTATATCCCTAATGGTATGAACCCGAATCCATCAAATACTTGCACACCAGAAGGATCTATCTAAACTTGTTGAAGGAAACCATGCAAATAGAATAAAACCAAGATGATAAATACCAAATCAATGTCCATATATTGATTTCAGCTGCTAGTACAACAATTTCTGCAGCAGTTCTACTCTATTCCTAACTACTAAAATCTAACTTTCTACAAAAACTCTAACCTGCTCTAACTGTCTAACTCTAAAAAATCTAACTAGAATCTAATTGTCTAACTCTTTTCAAGAGAAAGACCTCTTCTTTTTATAGATTTTACAATTTTGAATCAAGGCTCAGGATTGACTGCATCTAATAGCCCTGATCTGCCTTCTAGAAACCTGGCAGCCTTAACCCATGCCCATTTAATCCTCAGTTATCCTTTCAATCACATTCTCAACTACCTACAACTGTTTGGCTTTAATCTGGTTAATCAGGTAGTTGGACATAACTGATTTGTGCCCCTTTGTTTTAAATACATTAGGTAGGGCCCACAGGCAGTTGTATTTTTACAATAAACAATTTCAGTTTTCAGAAACTGAATTTCTGGAATTAAATCCAGCTGTGCATCCTTCTGAGAATGCATATTTGGTAGCACTTTGTGTTCTTTCTCTTCAGTTTGGCTGGTGGATTTCAACTCGTCATCTAGTGGTGGCATGTTTCCCCATGCTTCATTGCTTCGACCTTGCGCTCTGCAACGCGTTCTTACATTGGCAGGGCTCGGGACTTGTCGTTTTAATCTTTCGCTTTGCCTTTCCGCTTCTCGGCGTTGATCACAATCGAGGCTTCACTTTGCGCTTCAGGTTGTCGTCAATCTACAAACAATGAATTCCACTTTTAATAATCATTTTGAAAAATTAAATAAATTAATTTAACAATCATATTAAATTTATCTAAATGCTCCTCGATGAAAATTCATGCGTTTCGTATCTTTTGCGAGATATTATTGCAGCAAATGTCTTCCCTTTAAAACTTAGGCTGATTTGAAGGTTTTGGGAGATTTTAATTTAAAACACCCTTTTCTCACTTTAGTTTTCATTTGCACTTACTTGGGTGACTAAGGGTGAAATCCGGCCTTTAGGCGAAATGTGAGAATGTACCTAAGCCAAATTCGGATTTTAAAAGTAAATGTGCAATTTTATAGATTTGCCAAATTTGAACGCCTTATTAGCGGCAATATTGTACACGGAAATAGAACTAGTTAATTAAGTTGTAATTGTGTTGGTTAGTTGGCAACCGAGCGGTGGTAGTTGCGGTGCGACGGTTGGCGCTCACACCCCCTCAGTATCTTTATATACTTCCGAATGTAGCTTGTGAGGAGAAAAAGGACGATCAGGAATGGAATAACATCTCTTATATTACATCTGATATCTATGGCATTATTATTCTGCATTACGTGTTTTATCTGTGTGCTTTAAGTTATTCACCCGTGAGGGTAAACATTTGGCGCCGTTGCCTAGACGTACTTGGGAATGGAAGACGCGGATGGCGCAGGGACACGATGGGCCTACCCATCGGTGAGATGAACCCAGAGACCGACGACGCGCAAACGGAACAATCATCGTGGGACGCAGAGCGTGATGGCAAGAGGCGAAGGGGAAATTGAACCCTGTAATAATCCCAACACAATGTTGAGATAAATTGTGGCCGAAAGGAAAAATAATAAAAGTTTTTTTTGTACATGGCGTGTGCTTGCTATGTACGCAAGTGATTTATGCCCAATATATTAAATAAAGATAGAAATAAAAAGTAGAAACGGACGAGTGGGAGGCCGCGCAGAGGGCCTTGATTCTGGAGCAGCAAGTAGAACGTAGACGGAGGTTGAGGCAACTTGCCGAAGGATTACCTGCCGAAGGGTGGCCCGAGGGGAACCAAGGAGGTGTCATGGAGGGTGCAGAAGCCTATGGAAATTTCTACGCGTCGCCAGAACACCGTAGGGTGCAGAGCCATGAAGAGTTTCTGGAGGAAACAAGGTTAAGGAGAGATCTAGTCGAAGAGACCCGGGATTGGTTCAGAAACTTATCCCTTACACCACAAAGTGAGGATCGCCAAAGGGAGCCAGGAGTGGGCGCGGGTGACAACGAAGGGGAGGATAACCGTACGGTAGGTGCCACACTCGGCAGGCAAAACACCGTACCTCCAGTCACCCACGCAGGACACACCATCGACACCGGAGGGAGCGACGCAGAGGCACAGACACAACCACAGCCACCTCTAGGAAGACGACCCCCATCGATGGGGAGTAAACAAAAACTGCCGAAGTTCAATGGCGATGGGAAGGAAGATCTCGTCCGCCATTGTCGAACGTGCGAAACCATATGGTCAGCAAACGGTGTTACCAATCAAGATGAATGGGTAACACAATTCCCAGCAACCTTGAGAGGAGTGGCTATAGACTGGTACTCAGATATGGACAAGGCCAAAGTCAGCACATGGCCTGACCTGAAGAAGGAGTTTGGGATAGAGTTCCGCCTCCTGAGAGATGACAATGAAATAGTCGCCGAGATCTCTGGAACGAAGCAGAATAAGAACGAGACAGTGCGAGCTTATAGTCGGCGGCTGAAGGAACTACTGGGAAAAATGGAGAGTCAACCAGCAGATGGGTTGAAAAAGCGATGGTTCGTGGAGGGACTAAAGAATTCCCTCCGAAAGAAGATGAAAATCGTTCCACCTACATCCTACGAAGACGCATACAATAGAGCGATGGATCTCGAGAGCGAGACCAAGACATCGAAGAAAAAGAAGAAGGATAGCTCGTCCGAGGAGGATGACTCGTCACAGGAAAGCAGCAGCGATAGCGAAGCTGGCAAACAGGTGCAAGCGCTCCAGAAAGACATGGAGCGAATGAGGAGGGAATTCAAAACAATGAGAAGCATCGGTCGGATTGAAGGGGACATATGGTGCACTGAGTGCAAAGAGGAGGGGCACACAAAGGGTACTTGTCCGAAGAAGGCATTCTACGAGATTTGCCAAGTGATGGGACACTCCACCAAGGAGTGCCCATACAACATGAAAACCTGAAGTACGCAAATGAGCCAAGTGTTGTTCACAGAGCAGGCCACAACATCCGCACCAGCGGGTACGGCCCAACCAGAGAAACGAATATCCCCTGGACTCGCCTGGACTCGGCGAGTCCGAGTGCGAGTCACCCTTGCCGAGTCCTGGGGACTCGGACTCGGACTCAGACTCTGCCGAGTCCAGGAGCCAGACTCGCCAGACTCACCGAGTTTGGCGAGTTTGGCCCAAACTCGCCAAACTCGGCGAGTCCCGTGCCTGGGACTTGGCCGGCGGCGAAGTCAATGAAAAGTAAAAAAAAAACAATTTTAAATGGTTTTTTTGACTTGTTTTTTTTGTGTTATTTTTGTTTTATACCTAAAAGTGACTTTCATTTCATTCATTTGCAAAAATAGGAGGAGTAAAGTGAGATAAAAAGAATAACAAGGGTGCATTGAAGAAAAACCAGCAAGGAAGATTTCTTCAATTTCTTCAATTTTCTTCAAGAGTTCTAAGAGGTAACATTGTTTTTTTGAGATTTTTTTGTTTCTTATATGCAAAAATTCATTTTTCTATTCTTTTATTTTTGAAAGTTTTACATTTTATTCCAAAATCTTTTCTATGTTACTATGTAGGCCCAGGGTTTGTAATTTTATTTTTTTTAAAGTAGGGTTTGACAAACCCTACAATTTAAAAAAAAAAAAATTGCAAACCCTACTTTAGCTTTTTTGAAAAAAATGTTCAATGAGAATGAAATTATGAATGCACAACACAGAATGAATGTCTTAATTTATTTTTGCATTTGTAATGTTTTATTGCAGCAACCTTCACATTCTTATTTGCCTCAAGTTTCACAAAACAATCATACAATGTCCTCTTCTAGACCTCCCATTAGAAAGGACCCTGCTTGGAAATATCATGAGGATTTTCCAGGGCAAAGAAAAGGGCGAACAAAGTGTATATTTTGCAAAACAATATTCCATGGAGGCATATATAGATTGAAATAACATATTGCTGGTGTGCGTGGGCATGATGCTGACCCATGCACAAAAGCAGTCACTGAGGCCGTACGTGATTGCTATGTAATGGTTGAAGAAATTGAAAGGAAAAGGAAAGAAAAAGAGGATCTCATAGTCATTGGGAGACATGCACCTTTAGGAACAGGGACACAATTAGGTTGTGTTGGAGGGCCTTCTTCCTTACCTTCATATCGTCCCACTCATTTTGCTACTACTCATGCTTCCGATTCTGCTTCTATAAGTGCCAGTGCCAGTGCCTCTGCCCCTTCTCATGTTCCTAGCACTGGCAGTGGTAGTGGGAGTGTTAGCATTGGACCTAGGATTCGTAAATCTAGGTTGGATACCTTTTTTGCACCTCGCACTACTCCTGGGTCCCAACAGTCACTTGAGAGCATGGGTTGGAACAAGGAGGTCCATGATGCTACTAAAATGGCAGTTGGCAGATTTTGGATGTATGGCAGTATTCCATTCTTCACAGCCAGGTAAATGTTTTATGTTTGATTGTTTTAATTTTTATAATTTGATTGTTCGTATTAATTTTTGTTGTATATAGTTCATTATACATAGTACATACTTATCTCATTAAAATTATTTGTGACAGGTCACCTTATTGGCAAGAAATGGTTGATGCCCTTACCATTTGTGGGGCGGGGTTCAAAGCCCCTTCTGAGTTTGATTTGAGGGGACCCATTTTGACTGAATTGGTGAATGATGTGAAGAAAGAATTGGGTGATCAACGCCAAATATGGAGCACTAAAGGTTGCACCATCATGACTGATGGTTGGACAGACAGGAGAAATAGAACTCTCCTTAATTTTCTTGTTTCTTCCGCAGGTGATTGATTAATTTTAGTTTCATTTAGGCATTAATTTTTTATTTTTCATTTAATGATTTATTGAATGATCATTGATCTTGCTTTATTTTTTTATTTCAGGGGGCACCGTTTTCATCAAGTCTATTGATGCCTCCGCCCATTGCAAGAATGCCACCTACCTATGTGAGCAGATAGAGGAGGTGATTAATGAGGTGGGTGAAGAGAACGTGGTACAGGTGGTGACTGACAATGCACCAAATTATGTTGCTGCAGGTAAACTTTTGATTACAAACTAATTTTGTTTGCAAATTAATTTCTATTTTGTAACCTCATTAATTACAATGCAACAAATTATGTTGTTGCAGGCAGACTATTGATGGAGAGGCGCCCATCTATAGTTTGGACTCCATGTGCCGCCCATTGCATTGACCTCATGTTAGAGGATATTGGAAAACTTCCATGGGTCAAGACATGTGTAGAAAAGGCAAGAAATGTGTGCAAATTTGTATATAATCATTCATGGGTGTTGGCTCTTATGAGACAATACACAGAGCATAAGGAGTTAGCTCGTCCAGGAATCACAAGATTTGCCACAAACTTCATCACATTGCAGTCCATGCTTCGTTGTAAGATGGCCTTGAGACGTATGATTGTTGGTGAGGAGTGGTCTTCCTCATCCTATGCTGCCACCCCAGCAGGGAAAGATATGGCAGACTGCATTTTTGATGAGCGAGGCTTTTGGAGCCCTTGTGATGAGATAGTGAAGGTAATTTTTTTATAAATTCTACAATTTTTATTTAACTTTTTGTTTTATAACTTATTCATCATATTCTCTTATTTGCTCATGTTTTAAATTACACAATATTTTCAATTTTACAGTTTGTTAAGCCCTTGGTGGTTTTGTTGCGAGTTGCGGATGGAGAAAAGCCCGCAATGGGCTACATATATGAGGGCATGGATAGGGCGAAAGAGGGCATCAAATCTATCTATGCAGGAGATGAGAGCAAGTATGGTCCCATTTGGCAGATCATTGATAAGAGATGGCATCATCAGCTTCATAGGCCCATCCATGCAGCAGCCTATTATTTGAATCCGGCATTCCATTTTAGCCCTACTTTCAGGGTTGATGCGGAGGTCCTTGATGGGCTATACTCAGTCATGGAGAAGATGGCACCTGTTGGTTGTACTCAGACAGATCTTATGCGAGAGCTACAGTTGTTCTCAAATGCACAAGGGGAGACCTTTTCTCGTTCTATCGCCAAAGAAAGTAGGACAACTATGATGCCAGGTAAAAATAAATTGTAAGGCTTAATTTTAGTTTTATTGTATATTGTTAAATGAGTTTATGAGAGACTGATTTTATTTATTTTTCTCATTTCAAACTCAGATAATTGGTGGAGCTTTTTTGGCCCAACGACACCAAATCTTCAGAAGTTGGCCATTCGCATCTTGAGCCAACCATGCAGTGCATCTGGTTGTGAGCGCAATTGGAGTATGTTTGAGCACATACACTCCAAGAGGCGCAATAGATTATCCGTGGAGAAGATGAATGATCTTATCTTTGTTCACTACAACCTCCGCCTGAGAATGAGAAAGAATGCATTAGCTGACATCTCTCCTATCATTCTAGATGAGGTTGATCCTGAGGCAGAGTGGGCCATTGAGACAGATCCTGTGGCTGTCTTTAGTGATGATGACACTGATTGGATCGACCAGGTAGATATAGAGGCTAAGGCTGTAGCCATGGCAGAGGAGGAGCAGAGAGCACGAGCAGAGAGAGGAGATTCAGAGGCAGATGGTGATAGTGACACAGATGGTGACAGTGACACAGATGTTCCTAATGTTGGTGAGCATGGCGTGGTGTCACGAGGAGCGGCTATGGCTGCCCAATCATCTATGACCTACCTTAGACGCCTTCGTAGGGGGCCGGGGCCTTCATCGGAGCCGACGTCGGGGCCGGAGGGTGCAGACTCCTCTGCGCCATAGGCTTGTAGATGTATTTACCTTTGTTATTTGTATGGAACATTTGATGATGATCATATGATGACATGGATTTTTTATTCCATGAGTTTTGTAATATTGTATACATTTGACAATATTTATATATCTATGTTTGTTATTTCCTTCAGCTACAATTTGCGTTTATGCTTATGCGATAGATCATAGATGTATACTTGTGTATGTATTATGTAATGAAATGAGCCAAGTTTGATGATGTTATTGTGTCTTATTCAATAAAGGGTGCATGAAACAAGTTTTAAATCTTAAAAAATCTCTAAATTTTTTGAGTTTTTCACTTTCCCGAGTCCAGCCGAGTCTGGAGCCGAGTCTGACGCCGAGTCTCGAGTCCGAGTCCGATTTGGCCTTGCCGAGTCCGAGCCGAGTCCGAGTCCCGTTTCTTTGGGCCCAACAAACCAACACAACAACATCATCTGGAGGTTATCGGGACAACAGACGCGGCGGTGGAAGGAATAGCAACAATAACAATAACGGAAGCCATATCCAGTATGACACCAAGGGCCGGCCAATTATCCAATGTAGGGCCTGTAATCAGTGGGGGCACTTCGCCTGTGATTGCACGAAGGAAGCCACCCCTCAGCACCTTTGCCGATGGTGTGGGCCAGGCGACCATGAGGATGCAAATTGCCCACAGGCAGGGGTTAATCTCCTCAACATTGAGAAGGCTGAGAAGACTGGTGAGAAAGAAGTACTGGCGATCACCCGCGCCCAGACGAAAAAAGCCACTTATCCCGACCCCCGTACGGAGGAGAGATTACGGGAGGCAAAGGCCAATATTGAATGTGAGATGACAGCCGAACAACGAGGCGGCGAGTACATCATCTCGTACAGAAGTGGAAAGTAACATCATTGGGCAAGTACTGCAGATGGAAGTACCTATAAGGGTAAAGGACCACCTAGAAACAATGCCACAGTTAAGAACTGTCATTTTTAGTTCCATACAAACCACTGCGCAGGCACCTTTGTGTGCCACACGGGCGGAAGTTCTGGTCAACCCCTCGGCTGACCCAATGTTGTTGGCCTTAAATAGTGGTCGGCATCCTGCTATAGTAGAGATGGGAATTCTCGAGGCTATCCTCAAAGACACCATCGTGGACGGAGCTTCGGGGGTGAATGTACTGCCAGAGGATACGCGGAAGAAGCTGGGGAAGCCAACACTATGGCCACCCACGTTCAACTTGGTAGGTGCAGACTAGCATGACATCAAGCCGCTCGGCACCCTGATGGCCCAACCGGTCACCATCGGCACGCAACCTTTCATACTAGATTTTGTGGTAATCCCACTCAAGAAGAAGGGGTACGATGCCATCTTAGGCAGAGGGTGGCTGGTTATAGCAAAGGTGAACCACGACTAGAAAAAGAACAACCTTTCTATGGAGAAAGGGGGGCGGAAGTACACCATCGATCTGAGGACCCAGGTTGTTGATGAGGAACTGGCATCATCTTCGGAATTGGAGGATGAAGGAAAAGGCGACTTGAGGAACGAAGGACGAGGCTGCAAGGAGCCCAACGACGAAGGGATTCTCAAACTAGGAGAGTGCTCTGAGGATGAGACGGGGTCATTGAACGGGCTCTTCCACTGGCAGATGGAGGATTATGAAATGTTCCAGAGCTACAGGCTCGAAGTAGAGGAACCAAAGCAAGTAACAAAGGAGGTGTACATGCCAGAATACATAGAATATTGGAAGGGAGACGCCCCAAATCTTGGTGACGTAGATAATCCGAAGATCAATTGTGTCGGCAACGATTAGAACCCTGTGTGGAAGGCCGTAGCTTTCAAAATCTTTATTCTTCTTCTTCTTCTTATGTACGGGAAGGAGACCGTGGTCCCTGTAGAATTTGTGGTTCCAGGTCTTCGGATGGCCATTGAAAATAGATTTGCCACCAACAGATCCAAATTGAAACCCTACCACGCGAAGCGCGCAGGGGACCCGAGAGGCCGGAGGGGGACCCGAGAGGATGGAAGGGGACTTGAGAGGCCGGGCAGGCGACTTGAGAGGCACGGGACCAACGTGGGAGACTCTTGGGCGAGGAAAACCGAGAAGGATGAAGTGCGATCCCAGAGATAGGGGACCCGAGCCGAAGACTCTCTAGATAACTAAATTAGGAAATTAAAAAAAAAAAACGACCGTACGGGTCCGTACAACAGTTGATCGTACGACTTGAAAAAAAGAAAAAAAGAGAAGAAAGCCATGGTGGAACCACCGTGCGGTGGGACCACCGACGGTGGAACCAGCGTGCGGTGGAACCATTGTACGGTAGCACCACCGTGCGGTGGCAACATTGGCGGTGGAACCATCGTATGGTAGCACGTCCACCACCGTCGTGCAGTGGACACCGCCGCGGGTTAAAGCCATGCAAACTAAAAGGAAGAAATAAAAACCCCGCACGAAGACAAACACGCAGCCCACACCAAACAAAAAACGGACGAAGAGAAAAAAAAGGGAGAGACGCGCACAACAATGCAGCCATAAACGCAGCACCGCACAAACAAACACAGTCGTACGGTGGAGGGGTGTTGACCGCACAGGAAGGTGGCCGTAAGATTGGAGGTGCCAGTGTTGATGTTGATCGTATAGGGGGTTGTATGGCCGGGGTGCCATTGGGGACATTATAGTGGATTTAAAAAAAAAGAAAACGACGACGACCAGATTGAAAAATCATTCGATGACATATGGAGCCAGGACGCTGAAAATATTAAAGTGGAGAAGAAGGGTTTTGACATCTTCAAATATCACAGAAATGATGCGCTGCCCCTGGACCCCGCGAGGAGCGCTGCCCCTCGACCTCGTTGGGGCGCTGCCCCAGACCCTGTTGGGGGCACTACCCCCAGACCCTAGTTTATTTTTGAGCTATAGTACACTTGTTGGAGTTGGGCGAAGGGCATTAGAGATATCACAGGAAGTGTTGTGGTTGTCCGTACTGTGAGAAAGAAGCTTGCAACTAAGCATTGGCGGGGAAGCCATAAGCCGTTGAGGGAGACGGATTTGGAGGTTGGGAACAAATAGAGTTTGAGGGAAGGCATTGCAGGTCCACGCAGTTGTATGACACCAGGGAGTTATTCAGTTCAGTTATTAGCCTTTGGGGAGTGATGGAGGATTTGAGGTGTCTCCTAGCCTTTGTGCCAGCGGGTTGTGGCCACCTCCAGGCAGGAATGGTACGCTTTGAGGAACTTGGAGTATGTCTCGGTTAGACGTGAGGTTGCCTTGGTGGATGCAGAGAGGGCTCGGGAGGAGCTGACCACCAGGTTGGAGGCAGTACTAGCGTGAGACGTAGCTCAGCGTACCCAGAAGTTGGATGCTGAGAGGGCAGCGCAGGTGGCTATCGAGGACAAATTGGCTAGGGAAGACAGTATCATTTGACTAGCAGTTGGTGGAGGCTGAGACTGAAAAGCGTGTTTTGCAGACAAGTTTGGTTTAGGCACAGGAGGACTTTGATGTCAAAAGAAGCAATAATGGTGAAATCCGCACTTGAGCATCGGATGGTAGCAAAAAAGGGTTTTCAGGTGAGGATGCAGCAGGTGTATAAGTTCCGGGCTTGACTGGCGTCAGCAGTTATGTTTAATGTCATCTCTATTTTGTATTAAGTTGTCCGGAGACGACTTCTTTTCTTTTGGGGGGATGATGGTAGCGGCAATATTGTACACGGAAATAAAACTAGTTAATTAAGTTGTAATTGTGTTGGTTAGTTGGCAATCGAGGGGTGGTAGTTGCGGTGCGACGGTTGGCGCTCGCACCCCCTCGGTATCTTTATATACTTCCGAATGTAACTTGTGAGGAGAAAAAGGATGATCAGGAATGGAATAACATCTCTTATATTACATCTGTGATATCTATGGCATTATTATTCTGCATTACGTGTTTTATCTGTGTGCTTTAAGTTATTCACCCAAGAGGGTAAACACGCCTAACTTAAAAGTTCGGCCAATTTGACCCAAAAGGTGCGATTTTAACATTGTTGTTCATTTTTGGCATTTCAAGTCTTTTTGAGAGCCTTTCTATTTTTGGCCTCTTGAGCCAATCTGAGATTTTAATGTCCTTTGTCATCTTTTCACCTATTTCAGCCTAATAAGCCGTTTTGCAAGTTTTGATCTCTTTAACGATTTTCAGCATATTGAGGACTTGCGAACTTGGACGTTTCAGTTTCCATTTTCGGCTTATGGGCCGAATTTGTGAATTTGATGTCCCTTTCAACCATTTAGCCTTTGGACACCTTTAGGTGAAACTCGAGCATTGCCATTAAAATGTGCGATCTTTGAGTTTTAAGTTAAAATGCCCTCACTTATGTTGCCTAGCTAATTTCGGGCTAACTGATGATTTTGTGCAATTTTGAGTTTTATTTCCTTTCTCGCAAAACTTCGGCCATTCACAGGAAAATGCGCGACTTAGAGATTTTCGGCCAAATGGGGCTTTTTGTGCGATTTTTGGATAAAATTTGCCCCTCATATCAAATGTGCGACCTTTCTCTGGGTAAATGCTCGAGCTACTTAAAAGAAATGTGAGGACAACGTGCCAAATTTGGGCATTTGGAGTGAAATATATGATTGGATTCCTTGAATGATTTTCGAGCTTCATTGACCTTTAGCAAATTTGAAACCTTGGTCTTTAGTTTGAATGATTTCAGCCAACGTGATGATATCTTGCGATTTTGAATATTTGTTTTTCAGCCAAATGAAGATTTCACATGAACTTGAGATTTCATTTGGACTTTACGATTTTCGGCTTAATGAGTCACTTCACGCAATTCTAGCTTTTCTAAGTTTTTTGGTCGAAATGAGCCTTCGTGCGAATTAGACTCCTTTATGATTTTCGGCCTTAATAGTTGAATTGTGTGATTTTGAAGCTTAATGAGACTTTCGAGCGTATGAGCCCTTGTGCATGATTTTGAACTTGGCCCTAGTTTCGGCCTACTAGGTGACTTTGCAAACTTGGTCTTGTTTACCTCGTGGGGTGTGTTATTAATATTGCATATCAACAGTCAAATGATAACCATAGGATAGAATAGTAACCAGAAACTCAGAGCAATGCTTTCATTAATGCCAAAATGTCTAGTACAATAATCATTCTTTGCATCAGTGTCTCCAAAAACAAGTACAAGAGCATGGATAAAGACACGGTCGAGGGTTGCGGTTACCACCCGTGGGGAACCGTCGTGCAACGGACAACTACCCTTGACAACACTAACATACTTAACCAACGTAGCTTAACAAGTAGTACAAAGCCCATTTTACGACCAACATCATCCCCCCCCTAAGAATCCAGACGACAAGAACAAAAATCTGGGACAAACACAACAAAATGGGTATGAAGTACGCTGTATACAATAAGAAAATCACTGAGAAGAAGGGGCTGAGGGGGCGGCCCTAAAGGAGGTAGTTGCACCGCTAATGAAGAAGATGCAGGAACTGTTGATGCCAGTCGAGCCCGGAACTCATACACCTGCTGCGTCCTCGCCTGGAAACCCTTTTCTACTACCATCCGATGCTCAAGTGCGGATTTCACCATTATTGCTTCTGCAAGGAGTTCTTTTTTTCCTTGACATCATAGTCCTCCGGTGCCTAAACCAAGCTTGTCTACAAAACACACTTTTCAGTCTCAGCCTCCACCAACTGCTACTCAAATGATACTGTCTACCTAGCCAATTTGTCCTCGATAGCCACCCGCGCTGCCCTCTCGGCATCCAACTTCTGGGTACACTGAGCTAAGTCTCACGCTACTATTGTCTCCAACCTGGTGGTCAGCTCCTCCCGAGCCCTCTGTGCATCCACCAAGGCAACCTCACGTCCAGCCGAGACATACTCCGAGTTCCTCAAAGCATACCATTCATGCCTGGAAGTGGCCACAACCTTCTGGCACAAAGGCTAGGAGACGCCTCAAATCCTCCATCACACGCCCCAAAGGCTGATAACTGAATTGAATAACTCCCTGGTGCCATACGACTTCGCGTTCTTGCAATGCCTTCCCTCAAACTCTGTTTGTTCGCAACCTCCAAATCCGCCTCCCTCTACGGCTTATGGCTTCCCTGCCAATGCTTAGTTGGGGTCGAGGGGCTGCCCAGCGGGGTCGAGGGGTAGCGCCAACACCAATTTACAACCTTCAGAACCACATGAAAGTCCATGGCACACATCATTTTTGTGATATTTTAAGATGCGAAAAACCTTCTTCTCCACTCTAATTTTTTCAGCATCCTTGGTCTAGATTCCATCAAATGATTTTTCAGTCTGGTCGTCATTTTAAAAAAAAAAATTAAATGCATGCTTGTTTGAATGTCGGCGCATTTTTCTTTTCACGTGCCATCACCACCGTTTATCCCTGTCGTGCCATGGTATTTTTCCTTTCACCCTTTTTTAAACCGCCGCTGCCGTCGCTGTGCTCCTTCAGACCTACGACGGTATTCCACTACTGGTGACCTCCGTCGACGGTGGTTACACTGTTGCCACCGGTTTTTATTTTTTTTGTTTTTCAAATTTTTATTTATTTAATTTAATTTCGTAATCTAATTGTCCAGAGAGTCTTTGGCTTGGGTCCCGTGCCTCTGGGATCGCCCTTCATTCTCGGTTTGCCTCGCTCGAGAGTCTCTCGCTTTGGTCTCGTGCCTCTCGAGTCGCCTGCCCGGCCTCTCGGGTCCCCTTCCATCCTCTCGGGTCCCCCTCCGGACTCTCGGGTGTCCTTCCGACATCTCGTGGTAGGGTTTCAATTTGGACCCGTTGATGGCAAGTCTATTTTCAATGGCCATTCGAAGACTTGGAACCATAAATTCTACAGGGACCACGGTCTCCTTCCCGTACATAAGAAGAAGAAGAATAAAGATTTTGAAGGCTGCGGCCTTACACACAGGGTTCCAATCGTTGCCGACACAAATGATCTTCGGGTTATCTACGTCACCGAGGTTTGTCTCCTTCAATTTTACCTCTTGATACTTGATGGGTTCTTCCTTCGGGAACTAGTGTGCGGTGGTGTCACTCACACGAGTGTCTCCCTTCCAATATTCTTTGTATTTTGGTAGGTACACCTCCTCTGTTACTTGCTCTGGTTCCTCTACTTCGAGCCTGTAGCTCTGGAACATTTCGTAATCCTCCATCTGCCAGTGGAAGAGCCCGTTCAATGACCCTGTCTCATCCTCGGAGCACTCTCCTAGTTTGAGAATCCCTTTGTCGTTGGGCTCCATGCAGCCTCGTCCTTCGTCCCTCAGGTCGCCTTCTCCTTCACCCTTCGATTCCGAAGATGATGCTAGTTCCTCACTAACCAACTGCGTCCCAAGGTCTATGATAAACTTCCTTCCTCCATTCTCCATAGACAGAGTGTTCTTCCAGTTGTGGGTGGCCTTGGCTGCCACTAGCCACCCTCTCCCTAAGATCGCATCATACCCTTTTTTCTTTAGTGGGATTACCATGAAGTCCAGTATGAAGGTTGCGCCCCGATGGTAACTTGCTGGCCCATCAGTGTCCTGATGGGTTTGATTCCATGCTGATCTGCTCCCAGTAGATTGAATGTAGATGGCCACAGCGTCGGCTTCCCCAACTTCCGCTAGGTTTCTTCTAGAAGAACATTCACTCCCAATCCACCATCGGCGATGGTATCGGTTAGAATGGTGCCAAGGATACCCATCTCCACAATGACCAGGTTCCTTCCAGTGTTAACTGCTAGCAACCTGGGGTCTATTGCAGACCCCCTAGGAACATCTGTGCGGTGGTTGGTATTGGTGCGTGGTTGGGAGAGATTGTTCAGCAACGCTGTTCGTAATTGAGGCATCGTCTGGAGGAGATCGTGTACCTTCACAGGCACCTCTAGTTTTAAAATTTGATTTAGTATAGCCTCCTCCGCCTTCGGTTGGTTGGAAGTACCCACTGTACCCTTCGCCTTCGCCCTCTCTCATATCTCTTTCTCAATTTCTTCCCGTGCTTCCTGTACCCTTCGCTTCTCCGTCTCCGAGTCTGGGCACGTTGCTTGTCTGGCTTGGGCACGGGTTACGGCCAAGACTTCCTCTTCTTTGGTTTCCTCGATATTGAGCAAGTTGACGCCAGACTTCGGGCAGGTGGCGTCTTCGTGGTCTCCTGGTCCGCACCATTTGCACAAATATTGTGTGGCCTCTCCCTTCGCGCAGTCTCGGGCGAAGTGCCCCCACTGGTTGCATGCTCTGCATTGTATCATCGGCCGGCCTTTGGAGTCGTATTGGATCGGGCTCCTTGTGTTGTTATTGTTGTTTCGTCCTCCCCACCGGTTATCTTGGTAGCCTCTCGATGTTGCATTGTTGTTCACCTGGGAGCTGCCAGTACCGCTCGATGTAGTTGGTTGTTCCTGCGTAAGCAATACTTGTTGGTTTCGTGTTTTCATGTTGTAGGGGCATTCCTTGGTGGGATGCCCCATCAACTGGCATATATCACAATAGGCCTTCTTTGGGCAGGAGCCTTTCGTGTGGCCGTCCGTCTTACATTTCGTACACCAAAGCTCCCCTTCGTCGGTCTAGCTCGGACCTCCCTTCATAACCTTCAACTCTTTCATCATCCTCAGCATGTCCTTCTGCAAGGCTTGCATCTTTTTGCCGGACTCGCCATCGCTGCTGCTTCCCTCGGAAGAGTCATCATCCTCGGACGAGCTATTTGTCTTCTTTTTCTTCTTGGATTTCTTGGTCTCACTCTTGAGATCCATCGCTCTATTATGTGCATCTTCGTACGAGGTTGGTGGAACAATTTTCATCTTCTTCCGGAGGGAGTGTTTCAGTCCCTCCACGAACCATCTCTTTTTCAACCCATCCGCTGGTTGACTCTCCATTTTCCCCAACAGTTCCTTGAGCCGTCGACTATAGCCTCAGACTATCTCGTTCTTGTTCTGCTTTGTGCCATAGATTTCGGCTACTATTTCATTGTTGTCTCTGAGGAGGCGAAACTCTATCTCGAACTCCTTCTTTAGGTTGGGCCATTTGTCGACTTTGGCCTTATCCATATCGGATTAGTAGTCGATGGCCACTCCCCTTAAGGTTGTTGGAAATTGTGTTACCCATTCGTCCTGGTTGGTAACACCGTTCGCTGACCATATGGTTTCGCAAGTGCAGCAATGGCGGACGGGATCTTCCTTCCCGTCGTCATTGAACTTCGGCAGCTTTTGTTTACTGGCCATTGATGGGGGTCATGTTACCTGTCGTGCACCTGCACCACTCCCACCCGCACTGGTGGTGTTTGCTGTTTGAGTGACTGGGGGTACGGTGGTTTGTACCTGCATGCTTGGTGTGATGGGTCCCAAGAGGGGGTCCTGCTTGCCGTGTGCCTATGCCTCCTCCGCTCCTATGGTCGTACGGTTGCCCTCCCCTCCATTCTCACCCTCGTCGTTTGTTCACTCCCTTCGGTGGTCCTCCGTGCGCGGTGTAAGGGATAAATTCTTGAATTGATCCTGGGTCTCTTCAACTAGATTTCTTCGTAGCCTTGTTTCCTCCAAAACTTCTTCGTAGCTTCTCACCCTACGGTGTTTTGGCGACATGTAGAAATCTCCTTCGGCTTCTGCTCCTACACCCTCCGTGACACCTCCTTGGTTCCCTTTGGGCAATCCTTCGGCAGGTCGTTCTTTGGCAAGTTGCCTCAGCCTCTGTCTACGTTCTACTTGTTGTTCCACAATCAGGGCTCTCTGTGTGGCCTCCCACTCCTCACTTTGTGCCTTCTTATTTCTATCCTTATTTAATAAGTTGGGCATTAATTCCCAAACATAATGTAGGAGTGTTCTTTATTCTGGCCCTGAGGCTCAAGCTTCAAGTTTCCTGTCGTCGCTTGCCTTTACGCTCCTCTTCCCAGCAACAGTTGTTTTCTTCGTACACCCAGAGGACCTATTGGCATCGCTCCTCACGCTGGGTTTCCTCCCTTCGATGCTGGTGGGCAAGGGTTGCTTGGGCTAGGAGACACGGGAGTTGGTGCAACAACCTATTTGCCGCCGGACTGACATTGAGAGCATCCCAGACTACACCCTCTGGTACCTCTTCCTGTGTAGCCTCCCCTCATACGAAAGTCTCTATAGCCGCCTGGAACCGGATCACGAAGTCGCCTGCCAATGTGTTCTCCCCTTCATAAAGTTCTCTCAATTGGCTATCATCCCCCTCGATGCTATTGCTAATGGGCTGGCCCATTATCCTCCATAGGCCATTCACGCTCCGTGGCTACCCATATTCAAATGGCAACGACGCCAGATCTTTACCCTGTGTTATTAATATTGCATATCAACAGTCAGATGATAACCATAGGATATAATAGTAACCAGAAACTCAGAGCAATGCTTTCATTAATGCCAAAATGTCTAGTACAATAATCATTCTCTACATTAGCGTCTCCAACAACAAGTACAAGAGCATATATAAAGACATTGTCTAGGGTTGCGGTTACCACCTGTGGGGAACCATTGTGCAACAGACAACTACCCTCGATGACACTAACATACTTAACAAATGTAGCTTAACAAGTAGTACAAAGCCCATTTTACGACCAACAGGTCTCATTTTCGGCTTAATGGGGGTTATTGTACGAATTCGGACTCTTACCCCATTTTCGGCCTAAATGAAGGTTTGGCACGAATTTGAACCTTATTAGCCAATTTCGGTTCATTGGCTTACTTTGTGAGACTTGGCCTTTTGTAATTTTTGGCCTAGAAGCCGATTTTGAGAGTCTTTGAGTGGTTTTTTGGTCTTAGAGGCCGAATCGCACAACCTGCGCTTTGCCTCTTCCCAGGTTTGCAAGGTCTGAACTATCTTTGGGTTTTGACTCTAAATGCTAAGCACTGGGATTGCAATCAGTTTCAACGGGCATGCTTCTGGATTCCTCTCTTATACAAGCAGACAGATTGGGGGTCCCCTGTTGGGACAGGTGTATGTGTGTAGAACGCACAACACTAGGTTTATCTTCTACGAGGCACAACTTGACCCACATTATTAGTGTGCATTACGAGGCCCATGTCATACCAAAAGAGCATGTTGTCTTTTTGGTTATGGCACGTTTGTTCCTCTCTGGGTTGAGGGGTTTGTCAGGGAGGAGGATTCCAGATTTTCTTGGGATTCCCTTCTTTTTCCCTATCACCAAGGGTGGATTGTTCCTTGAAATGTGCGTTATACACAATACCTAGTGTAGTGCATTTTTATGCTTGCTGATGTATTTAATCATTGTTTTCATATGGTCTCTTAAGCGATGTCCTCCTTTTTGTGTTGGTTCATTGGTCAGATCAAAGCTACAAAAACAAAACCTCAATTTGAATGTAGGACCAATTTTAGACAGCTTTATTTTTCTACTCAAAGTCCTTCGAGGAGTCATGAAAGATGCATTCTAAAGGCATAATAAAGCTTGCAACAGCTATACAAGTCTGAAACAAAGCTTCATTAATATTCTGAGTGATTTCATCAAAACTATCTGTAAAAAATTGACTCCCTTTTGTTTAAGCTAGAGGCATATTCTGTGGTAGCCCACTTAGTGCCACAAGACATTTTAACATCGATAATGGATCAAGTAATATTTTCTGTATAGGTATGATTTTTCACTGTTTATGTATGTCTCTTGTGATTGATGATCTCTCTATTATATATTTTGTGTATTGGAAGTGCATCATTATGTAATAGAATATTTTGGGAATCAGTTATGATAATATAGAGCCAAAATCCGTGACCCATCTTTCATTAGTTCACATTGCACAAGAAAGTATCTTATTATTTAGTCAAATACTTACAATTCTACATGGCTTCTTTTACTACACAATACAATGGCATAATAGTCCATACTTGCAGGGGAAACAATTTGTCTAAAGTGAAGAGGAAAGTTTACTTCCAAAATTCTTTGTATATTTTTTCTCAGCATTTGTTCTTTTTTTCTCTAAAAGTGACCAAATCGATATTTTGTTAAAAACAATTATTCGTCTCTTGTTGAAGAAAAATTCTCTGTTGGTGTTTAATAAGCATTATATTTTGCAGTTTCCAGAGCAAGTAGCATGTAGGATTTCCCGCCTTTCATTGCTAAGTTTACCAGTTGAACCATCGACTGTGGCTTCAAGAGGAAATGTAACGAGGGAAGCTGTTCCTTCATATGATAGACAATTTGAGGTCAGTGTTCTGATGCATTTTCTGAGCTAGGCAGTGTCCTCGACAACAGCAGCATTGTTTGCTTGATTGGTGTAGAAATTTCTATTTTTTATTTAATTTGTAGTATGGTAATTTATTACATTGAGAAAACAGAATGAATCATTCTGTTGAATTGAATATTGCTGTAACTAATTTCCTCTGTGATTTCATATTGCCAGTTTTGCTATAACTTACACTGGTTTGGAGGTACAAAATTTAATATAAGACAGGAGGATGGATCTTAACAATGTTATGGCTCATGTATCATGAGAAGTTGAGTACACCTCCCAAACACCTGCCATCTTTAAGAGAGGAGAAAGCTATATTGACAGTCCTACGGCAAGTCTATTCCATAATGTCTGTTCATAAAAAAATTATTTAATACATTGCTTATATAAAAATAACAAAAAATATCCATGGCAGGTAAATGTAAGAAAACCGGATATTTGGCTTATGGTTTACCCTTAATAGATCAAAGTCCATTACTTGATTGACAGGGAAGACACAAAATAATAATTTTCCAGAGTCTTCATGTCTAAAATATTGATACTGGAAGCCCAAATCTTGTATATTTATAGAGGGGCGCGCACTAAACAACTAACCTTTATAGGATTTTCCCTTTTAATGTTTTTCAAAACTCCCCTTATGAAACGGGAATATTTCCTGCCTGGCTGTCTACCATGTACTGATGTGTACCAATTGGTTATATATCTTTCATAACTCTTCAATAAATTCTAAATTCAGATAGTTATTTGCCCACAAAAGTTCTTATCATAAAAGAAATATCCACTATATGAAAGAATTCCCTGCATGACTGCTTATCATGTATTTATAGCCACATTGTTGCAATTTTGTGGCATGATGCCAAATTTTGGGGGGATTAAAGTCCACCAAGCTGAGAGTTCTTTTGACGAGAGGGCACTTGGTTGTGGTTTTCATTTCTTAGATCTCCCATTCATCTGCCTTAGCCTACTGGTCAATAATATCCTTGAACTGAATGTCTCAACCTACAGGGGCGTATGCATAAAAGGGCAGCATGCACACTTGGTTGATGTGAGAATCTCAAGGAGGTACATGCATTGAATGACCTTGGATCCAACCCAGATATCAGGGTTTTAGTATGAATTGACAAAAAGGAAGTTTTAGTTAGTGGAGCACAGACCTGAAATTTTCAATTTCTGCTTTCACAATTTCAATCTATAATTCAAGAATTTGATTTTTGTGATGTAAATATTTGCTAGAAAACATTTTTTTTATGTGTAGTCTGCCAGTTGCAAGGAATCAGTTATCAAGTAAGCTAGTCACCTCTGTATTTTGGAGAATTGAGATACATATACTGTAAGCATCTGTATGTTGCCAAGGCTCATTGCTCATGCTACTGGTTTGGGAAATATGGCATTATTTTTTTAAAGGTCTCATAGTGTGGACAATTCAACAATTGTAACCCTCCAGTTCAGGGTTTATCACCAATCTGAAAGAAATGGTAATTTGCTTGGTCCATTATTGTTAGTAAACTGTCAAATCCACCTAGGAGTTGTTCCTGCCATCATTTGATGGGTACACCCCACCTAGTCAGTAGATGCACTAATTTACCCACTTTTAACTCCTAGGGATTTGAACCTTGGTCTTTACTTTGGTAGCGATTATGCTTTTATCAGTTGAGCTAATCCCATTTGACTATTATTACTTCAAATGGATTTCAAACAATTGTTTGTGACATTTTCAAAGCTGTGTTTGTGTCATAGTATACATATTCGATGAGCTTCTGAGTACTTGTGATTTTTTTCACTCGCATGATTTTTATGGTAGCTCATTTTCTATATTACAGGTGCTTGAAAGTTGAGTTAGTATGAGTTTTGTATGAAGTTTGTTTTATAGGTACATAGATGCTACCGGATTGAGGAAATCACTTATATTGTAATACCAATGAAGAATAATATAGATTTGCCTAGTCAATAGGGGCAACTGTAAGCCTATTTCCGAAGTTCCAAAAGGTTAATTAGTTTTGGTAGGGGGACTCCATAGACCTTGAAGGTAGGGGGACTCTATAGACCTTGAAGTGAATAGGTTCAAGCTTTCTTGGTTTCCATTGTTGGCATTGAGCTTAGTTGGTAATATGAAACATAGTGATGCTTTCAAAAGCATTTGAATTCAGACCCTTGGAGTGTTCTCCAAACTTCTTGGAGAGCACATATATTTTTAGTAATTTCCTTTGTTGGCACTTGTCATCATCCCTTAGCTTTAGTTACATCATGGCATGATCGATTTTGGATTTTCAAGCCTTGACGATGCTTTTCACAACTCAGGGAATTGTGGTGGGGGGTTTTGCACATAAAGTTTATTTTTAAATTGTCAAAAAGAGGTGTTGAGGGAAACAAGAATTATTTTATAATTTTTACTTATTTAAAATTCAACAACCCAATAATAGAAAACACACAAGATCATCCACACAATTAAGAGTGCAAGATTTATGTGGAAACACTTTTGGGGAAAAACCACAAAGAAGGAATGCTTGGATATACTGCCCAAATCCAATCACAACAAAAATAAAATGATCTTACAATATTTGGAGGCACCAACCTGTTGGAGACAATGATCCCAACTTACAAATTTTGTAGACACCAACCTATTGGAGACACCAATCCCCACTTATAGAATTTGCAGGCGGGTGATCCTTCAATTACACCTCTTTCAATATAATAAAATTTCATGAGTCGGCCATACAATTAAATCCAATATAACAAACAATCTCCCAACTTTGACACCAACAACCTTCGTCATAATTTCATGAGTCAGCCAAACAATTAAATCCAATATAACAAACAATCTCCCAACTTTGACACCAACAACCTTCGTCATCAATGACGATATTTCCAATAATCTCTCTTTGACATCAATGACCATATTTCCAACAATCTCTCTTCATGAACAAAACACACTTTGACATCAATGACAACATTTCCAACAATTTCCATACTGTAGCAGTTGCCTTCATTTCTAACATTTGGTATTAGAGCTTGGTCAACTTTGTCTATTGGGTGAATGTATGGATGTTTTTTGTGCTATAGTGGAAGTTATATTTTGCAAATTTGTGTTTGTAAGAATCATGGTTGCATCTATGTCTTCGTTGTATATTGAGAAGTTTAATGGATCTAACTACAAGTTATGAAAGAGGAAACCTGAGGATCTCCTTGAAAAAAGAGATCAATGGATGGTTGCAAAAGAAGAAAAGAAACTTGCAGAAGGTACTATCCAGTTATGTCTTGCAGATTCTGTCCTCCTAAATGTGTGTAAAGAAAAGATTGCATTTGCTTTGTCGAAACATTTGGATGAGATTTATCAAGCCAAGAGCCTTCTAAACAAACTATACTCAAGAGAAAATTGTTTTCTATTAAAATGAAGGAAGGTGAATCTATTGTAAAGCATTTAAATTCATTTAATTTGATTTTGAGTCAACTAGCACCTAAAGATGTTAAACTTGAGGAAGATGACAAATGCATTATGCTTCTTTGGTTTCTACCTAAGTCATGGGAAAATTTCATTCTTGCTATGATTACTAACCTTGAAGATTCCAAGATGGATGCACTTTTTGCAAATTTGTCAGCAGAGGAAATGAGGAAGAAGGCTATGGATAACTCGGGTTATGCTCTCATTGTTAGGGGAAGGCCTAAAGAAAGAGGATCAAAAAGAGATCAAGGGCCCAAAGACAAGTCTAAAGTTTGTTCTAAGACTCTTGGAAAGAAGAATAGAGTTAAGTTTTGGAATTGTGGGAAAAGAGGATGTGTGAAGAAGTGCAGAAATAAAAAGATACCTTATGATTCCTCCGTAGAAAAATCCTTTGATGCAAATGATGATGTTTTTACTTTCTGCTTACTCATATCACATGACTCCTTATATGAAAGATGCCAATGCTGATTGGCACAACGTGACAGGTTGGTTTCTATAAAATTCTTTGACTAGCGTGTAGATATTTTGGGTTTTGAAAAGATTTTGAGGATAACTTGTGTGTTATTGACTTTTAAAACATTGCACAATAGATACAATACAAATAGAAAACTAAACTAATTTTGAAAATTGAAAAATCAAAACTTTGATTTTATTACAGCAGTGCAATTTGAGAAGGAAAAACAATTTATTTTGCTCAAGGTGCAAATTTTGCATACCAGGAGTCTTGAGCTTGCCTGGTTGAGCCTCTTTATTTGACTGAACTTCAATACATGCTCCAAAAGACTTTATTGACTCTGAAATGAATTACCAAAAACAATTGGGGAAGAACTAAGCAGACCCAGATGGAAATCTGATTTCTTGCCAGATGTAGCCCTCGAGGAATGATGTATTTCCCTGTATTATTGAATATGCTGATCACAAATGACCTTATTTCTCCAAAATAACCATTAACTTCTTCCTATTTGCTGCTAACAATGAAATTTGAACAAAAATACTGCTGCAAAACCCCTTATTTTATTTTATTCAAATCCCAGGCAAGTTGAAATGGTACGGCCAGCTTGGAGAATGAAAAATCTTGCTGGAAATGGTAACTTTACTGTTTGGATGTGAAATTCAAGCCCCTGTGCTGCTGTTATATTCATATTTGCTCTTGAAATTTGGTCCCAATGACCTGAAAAGAGCCTTCGATGAAGCATTTTGCTGATAGATGTGAGGGTTTTCGTCCTACACCTGAAATTTGGAGTTTTTTGTCCCCAAATTTGCTCCAGAACTCTGCCAAACTCATTGTAGACTTGTAGAAGATAATATTCTCTCAAAAAATAAACAACTCCATGCCAAAATGATTGTCAAATTCATTTTTTATTTCAGCTCAACTCTAATTTCGAATTAGGGTTTCATCTCCCCTTTTATTAATAAAATAACTTTATATTATATATGCCTCCTTATGAAAAACGAACCACAAGGGGCCTCCATCATTATTATAATTTTGCCCTCTCATTATTATAATAATATTTGCTAAAATGCCTAGGTAAGAGGGCCAATGAATTATTATAACTTATTTCCCAATAAAGTGATTATAATATCATTTTATTATTATTTTATTAAATCCAAACTTAGGAAATATTAAAATATTTCCTTATTTATTAATAAATGAGATCCAGGGCTCAGATTGGAATTCTGTCTGAAGTGCTATGATCACTGCTGATGACTGAACCCTATAGGGTGACTGGCAGTTTGCCCTAAAAAATAGGAACCTCGCTCAAAGTGCCAGAAACTGTCTGAGAGGCTCATTATTAGCTTCGTGGTCTCCCGGGTGGTCAACCAGTGAACTGCCAGTTCTCCCTAAAAAATAGGAGACCTCCCTAAAAAGTAGGAATTGTCGTCTGAATGTCTAAATCAGCTCACAAAGCCCCCTGCAAGGCTCCATGACTCATGAATGGGTTCCCTCTTCACTCCATTGGCCTACAAAAGCAAGATGATAGGCCAATCCCTGCTAAACTGCATGTCACCTAGGAAGGGGACATTACAATCCTCCCTTCCCGGAGATTGCTTGCCTTAAAGCAACCTACACTTGCAGGCTGAAAACCAATTTCTAGATCCCATATCAATCTGAGAAATGTTGCTCCGCCCAACCACTGTGCTACTCTGATATAAACATCTATATACCCTAAGTGAAGCAACTCATCATGGATCCATTGAAGGAATGCACCACGTGTCCATACCAAGATCCCAAATCTTTGCACTGTCATATCCATCCATCATGTCAATGCTCATTATGCTGCTGCTGTGAACCTGGACATAATCTAACCAGCTGAGAACTTCACTCCAATTGAAGCCACAAGTACCACCAACCATCAATGCTGATATGAACCCATCAATGACCCAATTTCCAACAAGGAAAGTGTGATGGAAATCTCTCCAAAACCTTTGATTAGTGGCTGCAACTTGTCCAATTCCTCCACAAGTTAGTATGTCTTCTTTGGAAGATGCTAGGTAAATGTTTTGTTAAGCCATGCACCAAATGAAGTCCCTTACATGCTGATTTGCATAGCCAATTGTCAAATCTAAGAAAACTGGGTCACCAATCAATAAGTACAGCGCTGCCCTATCATATGAAAGAGGTAGCAAAATCAAAGGTGCATTGGGAACACCTTCTGTGCCAATCAAGGATAACTCATTAGTGGCTGGTCCACTATGAGTCTAATCATCAAATTTATCAACACCATGTAGAGAATGACCAATATCAGCTTAAAAATCAGAAGTACATAGCTTTTGTTTCTCCTTACCAATATGGTGATGAGTATCATGAATGTGCTGAAGTTGAAGCTTGGCCTGATGAGCTATCAACTTGGCTTGCCTGGCTCTTGCCAACGATCCTTCATTCATCCTCTGAGATTGTTGTATATCAGCTGTCCCAAAATGCACAAAATCTGATTTATGATGGGTTGTATTATTCACATTATCATAACCCATGATTGCACCATGTGTACTCTCAAGTCTAGAATGCAAATCATTATTCCCTTCTTGACCAAAGGCTGCCATATCTTGAGGAAGAGAAGTTATGTCACTACTGTTATGGACTTCGGAATTATGGTCATACCCTAGTGGAAAGTCTTCTATTGATACAAGCATCTTTTTCTTGTAATATTTGTCAAAAGATTCGGTAGCCTTGACATCCTCAGGTTCACTTAAATATTCATCAAAAATTATGATAACCTCCTCATTCACAGGAATAGTCAACCTTGACGAATTTTGATATTCCTGAAATGTTAGAAGATTCTTCCTCTTCTGATATCTGTTATACCACTTAGCAATTTTGATGGCTGCTAATTCATTTCCCACTTCCATTTTTGTAACCATCCCTTAGCATACCACAGGCTCTTAGGGTCTTGGCTCTGATACCACTGAAAGATGCCAATGCTGATTGGCACAACCTGACAGGTTGGTTTCTATAAATTCTTTGGCCAGCGTGTAGATATTTTGGGTTTTGAAGAGATTTTGAGGATAACTTGCATTTTATTGACTTTTAGAATGTTGCACAATAGATACAATACAAATAGAAAACTAAACTAATTCTGAAATTGAAAAATCAGAACTCTGATTTTATTACAGCAGTGCAATTTGAGAAGGAATGTAATGTCCCCTTCTCGTTGATGTACTTCTAGTGGTCCATTGGCCTATTCTTGAGACCCGTAGGCTATGTGGAATGAAGAATGAGGGTCAAACATTGATGAGGCGAGAACTTACTATTTTTAGTAAGTCAGGGATTGGTTGTTTTGGTGATGTTGTCCAATTGAGCTCTCCATGCTCTGTCACTGGGTGCGAAGATCATGCTTTTCGGAGCAGTAGTTCATGACTTACTATTTTTAGTAAGTGGCAGTATGAAATGTTTCTATTTTTGGCAGTGGACAGGGTCCTGATCCTGTAGCAGTTTAGTGGTCTTCCTTGTTCAACTTCATTCTGGTTTTTGTTAATAATCAGTATTGGAGTCATAAGTGATGTATTTAAATATTATTTCCTTATCCTAAGGTTTAATATTTAATTAATATGATTATTTTTACTACTGATTGACTTTGGAAATTGCGTATAACATGATGTCTCCTAAGTGCTAGGTGAATTGTTTATGTTTGGAAGGGGGACTCCAATATTAAAAATGGGAGATGTTATTTTATAACAAAGTATTTGCTAAGTCAAAAATCGTGGTCCTTGCTTGCTTGGTGTGGAGTTTGACTTGAAGTATGGCACCATCCTTGGGGTCCACTTGGGTAATTGAAATGCAAATGGGAAAGATGAATTTGTGAGCATTTGCATTTGAATTTGGTGGAGTTAGAAGTTATAAATAAGAGCCTTGGGCTCTCATTTTGTTTACCTATGAAAATTGCATCGTTATGCTATTGGTTTGGTGACTCAAAATCTGAGCTTTGAAGTGTGGCTTCCTAGCTAAGTCGCAGTTTCGTACTTGGAAGATAGTACCTAGTTGTGTCTTGGTGTTTCCAGTGCTGTTAGTGAGTGAGTTTTGCAGATTGTGGAGTATTTAGTGTGGGATTGGAGTGTTTTCTGGTTGCTGATCGCAGAGTTGCTGAAACTATATTTTGCTCATACCTCTTAGCCAGGCGATTCCATCATTTTGGATACCGGCTCATTCATCTTTCCTGCTACTGGCGATTCATCTTGTAAGCTTTTAGCACCTTGCATTGAGTATGGAATTTTATAATGCAAATCGAAATTCTTTGGTTAGGCGTTGGGTTTAGGGGGTGCATTGGGAGGTGTGCCAAATAAATAAGTGTGTTTTGATAGCTCTCCTTGGGTTTTTTTTCATTGTTGCTGGCATAGTATTGATTTAGAACTGTTTTGGGGTGAATTGGGTGAATATTGAGAGAGTTATGAGTGTTTTAGTGGGTTCATAGGCTGCTGGTTTTGCATTTCCAGCCTAAAGTTTTGATGTTAGCAGAATTTCATGCTTATTATTTGGATGTTCAGCATTACTCTTCTACTCTCACTCTCTTTGTTATTGTAAGGTTAAGTAGTAGTACTACTAACCAATTCTGGCTTGTAAACTCTCATCCCGCTGAAAAGTGGAAGAGGTTGGCTTGCCGCCTATATCAGTTATATTGTAATTCAGTCCTCTTGTTGCATAAGCGGTCGAGTTGAGTTTTTGTAATTTCAGTTCTCCCACTGAAATATCGTGATTGAGTGATTTGTGCCTACTATATGTTTCTCTTGGCTGGTTCACCGCCAAGTTTCTTGCTTTCTCGCTGGATAAGCGGAAGGGGCTAGCTTGCCGCTCAGTATTGTATTCACTTTATCTTTTCAGCAAATTTGAGTTCTAACGATCCCCTATTCATCGTATGCTCTCACCTTCCCACATTGGGCACTTGGTGATCAAAAAGTGGAAGGGTTGCTTTTTTCAGCAAGCTTTGAGTTTATGCTTTCTAACCTTAACGAGTTATCTATTGGTTGATGATTATCATTGGTCTTAAAAACAAAAAAATATATCCGGGATACTACAAGGAAAGACAATTTATTTTGCTCAAGGTGCAAATTTTGCATGCCAGGAGTCTTGAGCTTGCCTGGTTGAGCTTCCTTATTTGATTGAACTTCAATACATGCTGATGTGGGAGCTCACAGTATGTGGAATTAGCTCCAAAAGACTTTATTGACTTTGAAATGAATTAACAAAAACAATTGGGGAAGAACTAAGCAAACCCGGATGGAAATCTGATTTCTTGCCAGGTGTAGTCCTCTAGGAATGAAGTATTTCCTTGTATTACTGAATATGCTGATCACAATTGACCTTATTTCTCCAAAATTACCATTAACTTCTTCCTATTTGCTGCTAACAATGAAATTTGAACAAAAATACTACTGCAAAACCCCTTATTTTATTTTATTGAAACCCCAGGCAAGCTGAAATGGTACAGCCAGGCTGGGAAATGTACGACTAGCTTGGGGAATGAAAAATCTTGCTGGAAATGGTAACTTTACTACTCTGATCTGAAATTCAAACCCTTGTGCTATTGTTATCCTCAGATTTGCTCTTGAAATTTTGTCCCAATGACTTGAAAAGAGCCTCCAATGAAGATCAATTTGTTGATAGATGTGAGGGTGTTCGTCCTACACCTGAAATTTGGAGGTTTCTATCCCCAAATTTTCTCTAGAACTCCGCCAAACTTGTTGCAGACCTATAGAAGATAATATTTGCTCAAAAAAAAAAAAAAACTCCATGCCAAAATGATTTTCAAATTCACTTTTTTATTTCAGCTCAACCCTAATTTCGAATTAGAGTTTCATCTCCCCTTTTATTAATAAAATAACTTTATTTTATTTATGCCTCATGAAAATTGAACCACAAAGGGCCTCCATCATTATTTTAATTTGGCCCCCTCATTATTATAATAATATTTGCCAAAATGCCTAGGTAAGAGGGCCAATGAATTATTATAACTTATTTCCCCTCGAAGTGATTATAATATCCCTTTATTATTATTTTATTAAATCCAAACTTAGGAAATATTAAAATATTTCCTTATTTATTAATAAAATGAGATCCGGGGCTCAGATTGGAATTCCGTTTGAAGTGCTATGATCACTGCTGACGATTGAACCCCTGCAAGGTGACTGGCAGTTCCTCCTAAAATATAGGAACTCGCCCTAAAAAATAGAAACCTTGCTCAAAGTGCTAGAATCTATTCGAGAGGCTCCCACTCAACTCCGTGGTCCCTCGGGTGGTTAACCAGTTAACTGTCAGTTCTCCCTAACAAATAGGAGACCTCCCTAAAAAGTAGGAACTGATGTCTGAACGTTTGAATCAGCTCACAAAGCCCCCTGCAAGGCTCCATGACACTTGAATGGGTTCCCTCTTCACTCCACTAGCCTACGAAAACCAGATGATAGGCCAATCGCTGCTCAACCGCCTGTCACTGAGGAAGGGGACATTACATAATAAGGAGTGGTTTCCCACATATGAGAAATATGGAGGTAATGTCTACCTTGGGGATAACACTACATATTTGATTGATGGATAGGGAAAGGTATTGTTGTGTTTTAGTGATGGGAGGATTAAAACCCTCTCTGGTGTTTTGCATATAACTAGATTAGCTAGGAATCTGATTTCAGTTTTGAAGTTGAATGATTCAAGTATGCATGTAACATTTAATAAGAATAGTTGCAAAATGGTGAGAGGGAGCTTGATGGTAGAGAGGGGAACTCAAATGGGAACTTTATTTAAGCTTGATGTCACCACTATTTGGAAGTCCACTTGTGTGGCTGAAAATTTTGAAAATATATGTATGTTGTGGCATCATAGATTGGGCCACATAAGTAATTTTTGTTTTTGAAAACTATTATAATTAAAAAGTTGTTGGATAGTTTATCTTACTCTAATGAGCACTTTGATTTTTGTGAGCATTGTGTGTTTGGAACACAGAACAAAGCATATCTTTTGCTTAAGGAAGTTTTCAAGAAAAAGAGAACTTAGAGATTGTTCAAACAGATGTGTTTGGTCCTATGGATAAGGATTCCATTGGCAAGTCTTGTTATTTTGTTACCTTCATTAATGATGTATCCAGATTTACACGGATTTACTTTATGAACAAAGTTGAAGTTTTCACTAGTGTGAAGCCTTAGTAGAAACCTAATTGTGATTGAAAATAAAAGTACTAAGATTCTAAGGAATTTGATGAGTTTTGTAAGCATGTATCATAAGACAAAGGACAACTCTTTATACACCACAACAGAATGGTGTTATAGAAAGGATGAATCTAATTGTTATGGAAAGAGCCAAAAGTAAGTTATGTGATACACAGTTTAATAAATGTTTTTGGGCAAAAACTCTATGTATTGCTTGTTAATTCATTAACAAATCTCTTTGTAAGGCTCTTAGCTCTATGTAAGCATGCAAGTATCATAAGACAAAGGACAACTCTTTATACACCACAATAAAATAGTGTTATAGAAAGGATGAATCTAACTGTTATGCAAAGAACCAAAAGTATGTTTATGCGATACAGTTTAATAAATGATTTTAGGCAGAAGCTCTATGTATTGCTTGTTAATTCATTAACAGATCTCTTTGTAAGGCTCTTGATTCAACACCCTATGAAGTGTGGATAGGTAAGAAACCTTCTTTTTCACATTTAACTTTTAAAGATTTTCAGCTATGAGGCTTTTGTTAACGTGCCCAAGGAAAAGTGTTCTAAGTTGGATCCAATTATGATATTCTGACTAGTGTCCTTTGTCGCCAAACACCAGGACAATTATCACATACCATGATATTTTGATAAGTGATCCGTGCAAGGTGATATTTGAGTAGGTGTATGCCACCAGTCATAATTTTCTTTCAACGGTTACAAATAATCCCTCCTGCCACTGCCCCTGGTGTGCCATGTTTCCACAAAGGATCCCTCTTTCTACCACCACCTAAAGCCATTGTATTTTATAAATATTTGAAAGAAACATAGCAAAAGAGAGAGTCAACATAAAAAATCATATTCATATACAATATACACAGTCTAAGACTCTAATATACACAGTCTAATATTATGCCATTATTATTTGAAAATTCTAGTTATACACAGTCAAACACAGTCTTAAAGACTTAAATAATTTTGTTGAAATAAACAATTTATAGATTTTTTTGACCATTTATATGTTTGACTGTGACAACACAAGAATACAGACCAGGTAATATAAAATAACAATGATTCTACTGGTTTATTGTAGATTTCAGTTCTACTGGTTATATAAAATATTATAATTTAGCACTACTGGTTTATGAATTTTTGTTTTTCAGAATCATGTTATAAAAAATGTGCTCTTAAAGTTTATTAAATATATATAATCATATTTAATATATGACAGTAGCACCCATATTTAATATAAGTTTATTAAAACAAATGTAGCACCCATATTGTATGACAGTATGTAATATATATTTATTCATAAAACCAGTAGGTTTTTTATAGCAATCATGCGAATGAGGTGCAGAAGGAAAAAACCTGTTAAAAATTGTTCAATGGTGTCGGAGGAAGCTGAGGAAATCACATGGAGGAAGCTGAAATTGCGTTGGGCGTCGGGGAGCACAGTTGCGCAATGAAGAAATCACATTGTTTTTTCCCACCTGCATTTTGGTTATTTGTTTTTAGTTTTTAGATTTTTAGAAATTAGGGCTTTGTTTTTTAAGATCCGATATTGTAGAATTTAATTGCAATTTTATCTCGATTTTTTCTGCCGAAAACTCGCGATTTTCTCAAAAAAATTAGTTGCGATTTTATGGCTGATTAAATTGGCTGGCTATTTGCCTCGCGATAAATCACGATTTAGTCAATTTTTCTGCTATATTTTCATCTATGGTTAGTGCTATATTATGTACTTTAGTGTAACATTTTTATGAAGTAATGTAATGGCCCCTCAAGTGGATGCCTAGGGAAGGGAGACTTGGACATAAGTTAATTTCAAATTGCTTCTTCTCTCCACCTCTATAAATGGAGGAGCTCTCATTTGCATTATGCAAAAGAGTACACATAACAAGATGTTGTTGGATTGAATTGGAGAATTCTTCCAAAGATTGATTGAGGATGAAAACCCTCATCAAATCACGGGTTTCAAATCTGAGAGTGGCGCTCCCTAGCTGGTTGGAGTAATTTCACACAAGAATCACTTTTGTTTTCATTGTTTTTGCAATTCGGGGTTTAAAAAGAAAAAGATCTTCAAGGTAATATGTTTGCAAGATTTTTGGAATTTTGGTAACTGTGTAGAGATTTGTGGCTTTCTAAATATTTTTCAGGAATTGTATTTTCAGGCCATACAATTGTTTGTTAGTGGTGATGCCCTAGCAAGGTTGTACAACTTTTTTATGCTTGGAATAGTGATTTGATGGGGCTGAAGTTTATTGGGAACATATCTATGGAGATGTTAATGTCTGGGTGACCATGTTTGGAATTTTCTTGAGCTATTGTTGGCTTGCATGAATTTCTGTGCAAGGTTGTTCCCCTTTGTAGATTGACTATGGGCTAGCGTGAGGTTACCTGGAGCATAGTGCCTGGAGTTTCTTGGTAGTGTTTCAGCATAATATGATGAGGATATGAATTATTTGGTGAATCATCCCTGCATCCTGGTGCCTTATTTCCCTGACTGTGTAGGTCTGAGATTAAAAATCAGTGTTTCCCTTACCTTTTTCAATAAAAGATGGGTGTATTTATGATTATTAAGTATGAGGGAGTGTAGTATGCAACTTGGCAGGGAGATCCAAGCTGAAAGGTGTTGTTAGATGAGTTTTTACTGCTGATATAACTTGCATTGCCTTAACATTTGTTCTTCAACAGTAATCTGTTGAATCAGATCTTCCATGCTTCATATAACAATCTTGACTTTGGCCTCCAGCCTTGTCCACAATTAAACAACCTATCAGTTCAAGGTACTTGATGTTGTAATGCTTTATGTGAAAATTTTATCTATTGGGGTAATTTGGAATGAAACTTTCAAGTGCAATTTTTACCAACATGTTTATTTCCAAAACATTATTTTGAATAACAGGAATTTCTTGGTATTTTTATATTAAGTTTGCATATTGTTAAAGCTTTTCCAAAAAATAAGTAGGGTGGTTGTTACATTTACAGCAAGAAGATGCACATCAAGAAGAACATAATGATGGATTAGGAGATGGTAAAGAAGAAGAGAGTTCAAGTGAAAGTTTTGAAGAGGAAGACTCTATTGTAATAGAAGAAGTTGAACATACTGAAGAACATGAAGAAGAATCTCTTACTTCACCCTTGGGAAGATCCACAAGACAATAGAATCTGGTTGACAATTATAGACCACTAGATTTCCATTGTGTACATGCTTTATTCAATACTAACAATGATCCTAGATCCTATAGGGAAGCTAGTCTTGCAAATGATAGTGAGTCTTGGCAACTAGCCATCCAGGAAGAGATGATGGATTTAGACTCTTGTGATAGCTGGGATCTTGTTTGTTTGCCTACAGGAAGGAAATCCATTGGTTGTAAGTGGGTCTACAATTTTTTTTACATTGGAGAATTACAAAGCTAGATTGGTAGCTAAGGGTTACTCTTAGAGAGTAGGAATTGATTTTGGTGAGATATTCTCTTCTATCACAAATTATCTTCTATTAGATTTGTTTTTATCTATAGCTATTGCTAATGATTTTGAAATTAAGAAAATTGATGTAAAGACTGCAATTTTGCATGGAGATTTGGAACAAGAAATTTAAATGCAATAGTCTAAAGGATTTAAAGTAAATTGAAAGTTACACTTGATTTGTAGGTCTAAATGGTCTCTTTATAATTTGAAACAATCCCCACAGACGTGGTATCAAAAATTTGACGCATTCATTATGAAATTGGGTTTTGTTAGAACTTAGAAGTGAAGTTCCCTGTGTATACATTAGATGTATTGATGGTTGCATTTTGATTGTTGTATTGTATGTGGATGATATGCTATTTTTCAGCAACACTAAGGAAATGATTAGTGAGCTGAAAGCTCAATTTGCAAGGAAATTTGAGATGAAAGATCTCCTAGTTATTCTTGGTATGGAAATCAAAAGAGATCGGATATATAGAAAACTTTGATTGCCACAGAGTAAGTATGTTGGTACTATTCTGAATAGATTTAGTATGTAAGAATGTAATCTAGTAAGAATTCCTTTATAGGTCGGTACTAAGCTTTCATTAGATATGTGTCTCAAGGATGATGATGATCTAAAGGATGTCTAATGTACCTTATGCTAGTGTTGTAAGAAGTTTAATGTATGCAATGGTTTGCACTAGACCAATATTGCACAAGTAGTTGAATTTTTAAGTAGATTTATGTTTAATCCTGGTAGAGAACATTGGAATCATGTTAAAAGGGTATTTAGATACTTACAAGGTACTTTTGATTACTATTTGGAATATTTTAGGACTAATTGTGTGGTTAAGACATTGGACATACAAGGATTTGTTGATGCAAATTAGGTAGGTGACTTGGATAGTTGAAGGTCCACTAGTGGGTATGTGTTGACTTTTTTTGGAGGAGCAGTGAGTTGGATGAGTAAAAGGCAGGCTACAATTGCTTTATCTGCCACTGTAGCAAAGTATTTGGTTGCTACCCATGTCTCTAAGGAGGCAATATGGTTACAAGTGTTTAGGTATTGGTTTTGATTGCAAGTTTATTTAGATTGGTTGTGTTAGCCAAAGTGCAATATGTTTAGCTGAGAATCCCAATTATCATGCACAAACTAAGCATGTGGCTATACAATATCGCTTTGTTCGTGAATTGATTACAACCGGACAGATTGAGCTGATGAAGATTGATACTTAGGAGAATGTTGTAGATGCACTTAATAAATTGTGAGCACAAAAAATTTTACATGGTGCATGAAAGCGATGGGCCCTATTCCTAATACTTAGTTGATTGATGTATATGTTTTTCGATGAGTGTATCTACAATGTATGATGTCAATCGGGAGAATGTTGAGATTAAGTTGCCATCAACCTTGTAAATCTCATGTAAGTTAATTGCTTATAATATTGTTTATAAATCATTCATAAGTGATGGAGGGTTTAGCTGACAGTGGTAAATAAGTTTTTACTGATATGGTAAATAATTATTTAGTAGCCTCAGTAATTAATTGTTTATCAGCAGGAACTTACTAAGTTACTTTTATTGGCTAGGCATCATGATAACGGTAAATAGGTGAAGTTGGAGAATCTAGGCATCCACCTTGAGAGTTTGTTATTTTGGGATGTTATGACACTGTCATAAGTTATAAAAGCATCTATATCAGCAATGACACCTGTCATAATATAATATGATGACTATGACAACATGTTACCTATTCTTGATTCCTAAGTGCCCATGCATGAAAGACTCTCTCTCTCTCTCTCTCTCTCTCTCTCACATGCTCTTGTTGTTTGCTTTTATTCATTTAACTATTTGTTCGTTTTGCTCCTTTCCTCTCACTCTTATATATATATATATATATATAATTCTTTTCTTTATATTTTCATTGTATTTATTACGTCTATTTATATATTATTTTTATATATCTTACCCTTCCTTCTCTTCTTTATAATTTCTTTCATCTTCCTTTTTGTTTTTAGTCTTCTCTAGTTAGTTCTTTCTATTATTTGTTTTTAGTTTTTCCTTTCTTTGACATTTTCTTTTGTTTAGTATTTTTTCATTTTTATTGTTTTTTTTATTATTTTTTTATTTTTATTTTATTGATTTTTTTCCTTTTTCTTATTCCTTTATGGTTTCCTTCCTTTTATTATTTTATCATTTTAGATTTTTTAGATTTTCTTGTTATTATTTATTTATTTATTTTCTCATCTTCTTTCATTTTTCTCTTTTTTCTTTTGATTTCCTTATCCTTTATCATTTGTTTTGTGTGTATATTTGTGTACATAAACTTTTCTTATTCTTTCATATATTTTTATTGTTTTCTTTGTTTATATTTTAAATTTTATTTATTATTTTTATCTAGTTTCCATTTATTATTTTAATTTATTTCTTTGCATCTTTTTATTTTTATTTTGGGTTTTTATTTTTTTATTTTTATAGTTCTTTCATATATTTTAATTTTTTATATGCAACTTTATCTTTATTTTTTCTTTTCTTGTTTACCTAATATTTTCTCATTTTCACTTTTTCACACTGTTTCTCTTTCCCTTTCTTCTATTGTTTTTAAATTTTTAAATATTTTAGTTTTATCTTTATAGTTATTTATTTATTTTGTTTAGCTCTTTCTATTCTTTCGCTTCTCACTTTCTTTGAAACTTGTGCCACTCTCTCCCCTCCACACCCATTCCCCAACCCTATTTAACCTTTCTTGGTCTGCAATTTCACTCATTTTCATCCTACAACTCTCTCATCCTAACGATGGATCTTTGAGCATGATCCAAAACGTTGATGCAAACAAAAGTCTACACAATGGAATCCAAAAACTAAGCGGCAATGTAAGATGCTATTATGGGCTACATATGATGATTCCAAGGTGGTGGCATTGGGATTTGGCAAATCTGGGCACCATTCCTCAATCTTGCATTCAATTTTGTTTTATAGGTACAAAAATGTTGCTGGATTGAATGCAAGATTGAGGAAATTAGTTGTATTGTAATCTCTTTGAAGAATAATACTGATTTGCACTCTTTTCTTGGTGGAGTTTTTTACCTGAAAGGATTTTCTCAACCTAATTCCGTGTGTTATGTGTATGGTTTCTTGAGTTATGTAATTTCTTTGCAATTTAAATAATTTCTCCATTGTTATTCTACAATATATATTTCAAATTTGCAAGTTAAAATCATATTTCCATATTGTAGTGGTGGCCTTCATTTCTAACATTTTTTTGTTTTGTTTTCTAGACATTTAAATTTTTAAATGTTTTCCAGTTTTTTAGCTTGTCAAATTTACATAATTTATTGAATTGAATTGATCCAATTTGTCTAAATTTGTGGATTTATTAAAATTTAAATGATTTATGTTGATGTGAACCAATTGTTTTCCAAATCTTTCTATTTCTTTTTTTAAAATTTGAATATAGGGTTAGCGTTTTTGGGTTAGGAGATGATATTATATTTTTATCAAATTGGCTAATTAAATTATCATCTACCATATTATAATTTATTTATTTATTTTTTATAAATTGTCCAATGAGTTGAGCTTAATTGGCTAAAATGTTGGGTTTTCATTGTGGAGACTCAATTTCAATTCCCAGTAGAGACAATTAGAAGTGGAATGCTAAGTTGTGACTCTCGGTCTTCCATAGTTGGCTTCTAATATGGAGGTGGTTTCTAGATAAAAGTGGACTTCTAAGTACTGACTCTTGGTCTTCCATGAATGATTTCTAGTATGTTTTCTCATAAGGAGCTTGAATTGATCCCAAGTTGGTGCTCAAATGAGCAAGATATATGTAATTGATATACAATTCAAAAAAAAAATTAAATGCATTTGAATTTTACATGATTTTTCAAACAATTTATGTTCAAACTGCTATATTTTTTTAATCACTATTTTTTTGTTCTTATCAATATTGCAAGTTAATATATAATCACAATGGCATACTACTTTGCATCTGGTTCGAACTCGACGAGTAGAAGTCATCCCATTGGAAGGAGACCTCTTGGAAGTCGTGACCTCACTTGGAATAATTGCATAATTGGACTAGTAGTGGGGTTTATTATTCATAATTGGTGCAAGAAGAAGCTTAGTGGAGGCATCAATTGCCCCTCCCAAGAGAATCGGATGTGGTTGCGCAAGGCATTATGGACTATAGTCACAATCCACATATATATGGCCCATCCTCCTCATCCAACTTGAGTAGAGCTTAGTTGAAGTCATTTTTTGTGTCTAGAAATTTACGAAGAGCGCAACCTTCATTCGAAGCTGGTATTACAACAAAGAAGTAGATAAGATTTGTGCAAATTTCTGATATTACAACAACCTTCCCTTCAATGTGGCAAGGAGTCTATTGTGACGTTTTCACACATCACCCATTACAAATGGGGACCCCCACTTTTTTGTTCTTTAGGTAGATGTTTTTTTAAGATTGCCTTAGCTTAGTAATGATACCCTCAACCTTTAACCTTTTTAATGAGAGGAAGTCAGCTCAATTTGTTAGGATTGTGGTGAGTTAAGGTCAAGGTTATCAAAGATGCAAAATTGTTGTCAAAATGTCGATGTTATCAAAGAATGCAAAAAGCTATCAAACTGCAAGGGATTCATTTGGAATGCTAAATTGTCTAAGTGTTTACAAGCTAATGTAAATTTTGTGGTGAATAGGTGAAAAGTCCCTATGGAAATTAAATCTCCACTCCTGAGATTTGGAGTAAGAAATGATGATGAATATCTAACTTGTCCATGTAGAGATTGATTCTCCAACTTGGTATAAACTAGATCCAAATGAAATTTTCTTAAGGACAAAACAATAGGGATCAAAAAGTCCCTATGAGGCTCGATTCTCTAGTCCAAGCATAAAAATTAACTTACCTATTGGGTGTTACATTGAAAGTTAGGACAAGTAGTCCCTATGAAGGTCGAATCTCCACTCAAGGGCTAAGCTTGCAAAATCTGGGCAAGGTTATAGGGAGCAACTATCAATTTTCCTCTTCAAAGAGTAATTGTGCTAAAGAAAGATGAAATTTCAAGAAGAATAAATAGTCCTTATGGAGGTCTAATCTCCACTTGACAGACTACCTAGCAATTGTTGGGCAAAATATAGGGATTAAAAAGTCCCTAAGAGGTTTGAATCTCCACCAAGGAAGAGAGCTTGCAAAGATTGAATGAGAATTTTACAAGAAAAGTCCCTATATAGGTCGAATTCCTCATAAGAAGCAAACTTACAAAGGTCTATTTTGAATTTTTCATAGGGACAAAATGAAATTTCTTAAGTACTAAATAGTCCCTATAGATATCAAATTTCCACTTGAGGATTAATATGCTAAGAAATTATGAATTTCATCTATCCCAAATTGGATTCCTCAAAGATAAAAACTTGCTATAGGTAAGGTGAAATTCATAGGGACTAATTTTGTCCCTATTAAGGTTGATTTTCCACTTAAGAAAAAAATGCTATACGTAAGGTGAAATCTATAGAGACTAATTTTGTCCCTATTCTACCCGAATTTCCACCAATCAGCAACAAGCATTCAAGAAAAACAAACAATTTTTCATTGAGTGAATTCCTCAAGGACAAAAATAAGGACTAAATGAATCCTTACACCCATTGATTTTCCACTTGATGTGGTTCTTGCAAACGTAAAACAAAATTCATAAGGACAAATCAAATTTCGTAAGGACTGAAAAAATCCATATACAGATCGGGTTTCCACTTGAAACAAATTAGGCTATAGGTAGTGCAAATTCTATAGGGGGTAAGGGTAAATCAGTCCCTATTCACATCAATTCTCCACTCTTGCAAAATTCAAAACTAAACACTTCCAAATTGGTAAGTATTGCAAACTTAACAATAAACTTATTCTCTTGGAGAAAATCTAATAAGTCCCTATGCATATCGGGTTTCCACTCTTGGAGTGATGAAATAAATGAAATGTCAAGTAAACCCAAGTGCTTGAATCACTTTTGAAAATCACATGTAAGAGGAAGGTTGGCTAAATCATCAAGTGTTAAATAAATGCAAAGTTGAATTTAAGCAAACTTAAAAAAAATGTTTCTTATTAACTATTAAGACAAGTCGGCTAGCAAGAGGAGTAAAGTGGATTCAAAAGGTGCGATCTTTGATGGGAAATGCATTTATAACAAAGGAAGAAAACATTAGTTCAAGAAACAATTCAAATAAAATCTGATCTGCTTCTCCAATTTCACACAGCAGATGACAACAAAGAGGGTTATTTAAATTTTCTTCAAGAGAATAAAAAAAATTCGCACATAGAGCAGATTAGCACCAAGAAAGCAATTCACAATCAGCAAAGGGAATGCATGATTCAATCATATTTTCCAACATTTAAAGAAAGGCAATTTCCATCAGCAGATTAGATATTTCCAGACTTGAAAGGTCATTTCCAGATTTGGAGGGATTTTGAAAACATGTTTAATGATGTATAAAGAGTGTGTATAATGGAGTTTATTTTATCATCACATTGTTCTTGCTTCATAATGTTTTCTTTTTCAGTTTCACTTTCAATACAAGGATGCTGCAAGGTGACATAAAGACTTAACACCATGAGGAATTCAAGGTCTACACATGCAAGGAGATGGGTGCGAATGAAAGCTTCCACAACAAGAAGGCTCAACACCATGAGGGAGTCAAGTGTCAAGTCATGCAAAATGATAAATGGAGCAAACAAATCAGGTCATGCAAGGAAAACTCAACATAAGGGCACTTCAAGGACATGAAAGGGAGTTTCATCAACAACATGTAGAATTTTGCAAGATGAAGAAAGTGCAACTACAGAAAAGACAACATCTGAATTCAGCACATTTCAAGGATCTAATAGAGGACGATTAACAAATACAAGGAAGAGATCAAGGTGTCATAGCATGAACGATACTCCAACAACATGAAAAGGTTAAGTCATTGCAAGGAAAGATTAACATGTTCAAGGTGATGACAAAGGAAGATAGTGTAAATAAAAGGTACAACTACAACAACCTTGGATTTCCTTTGGGAATCCAAAGGTCAAGCTCAAGTACATTCGAGGTATAAGAAGGATGATGATGAAATATGAAAGAAAGAAAGATCAACATAGGGAAGATAATCAAGAGGTTACAATTTTCATTTCGAAGGAGGTAGAAGAGCTACGAAAAGTTAGAAAGTTTGCTTGACCATGCTTAGATGATACAATTTGGGAATATGTCCCATCATCATCGCATTGAGCAAATTGAAAATGTTGAGTATCAAGAGATATGTCTTGATCACAAACACTTTGTGATGATCAACATGGCAAGCCAAGGTGGCATCCTAGTCATCAATCCACCAATTAGAGGATTCCAAGTCAAGATGTCTAAATGCAATGTACTTGACTCACACCTAACCTCAATTCTTATTGGCGCTTATTCAAAGTTAGACATATGTCCAATTCATTGTAATGATCTCATTAGTCAAGAAAAGTGTTTGATATAACAAATTATCCTTATTAGGGTTTTGTCATACATGAAAAACTCTACGGGTTTTTCAAAAATTCGCGAGTACTTGTGGGTCAAAACCCTAGCCGAGTCACTCGCCATTAAACTCGGCTCTGAGTTTCTATCAAAACATGTAGAGTTTTTGATGAAATACTCGCGAAATCTCGCAGGTTAAACCCTATTTCTCAAGAAAAACTCGTCAGGAATTACAAATTTGATTCGCAACTTCTATTTTTTGGCCATGAGACAATATGCACCAAGGTTTTCATCTAGTTTTTGAGCGCAAATAAAAATGTAATATGATTATATGACTGAATAACTAGTTAAAATGTAATATGATTATGTGACTGTATTTTCAAATGTTCAATAAAGTTACCGAGTTATTGCCAAGTTTTTTCCCTAGTTTTTGCGAGTCCCGAGTTTTTTAAAATTTTTGGGCTTGCCAAGTCATTGCCGAGTCCGAGTTTTTCAACTATGGGTTTTTGTAATATCCCCACTTTGAAATAGAATTTAATAATAAATGATAATAATAAAATTAAAATATAAAATGATATAATTAAATATGATTAATAAAAAATTAATTAAGTTAATGAAAAGTCAAAAGACATGAAAGGAAAAGTTGTGACTCCCTCAACAATGATATATAAAAGAGAGAAAACCTCATTTGAGGGGGGGGATAATTTGGTGATGAGAAGTGCAGATTTGATTTAAATAATAAGTGCAGATCTGATTATGAAAGGTTGTGTCCCTTTCAAATGGTAGAAATAATGAAGAGTTACACTCTTTCAAAGGGTGCTAATGGTGAAAGGGTATGTCTCTTGCCAAAGGGCATACATGATGAAGAGGTGTGACCTGTCCCTCAAATTGAGAGATATAAAGGGAAGGAATCAAAAGCATCTAGTGACATCACCATTGATAAGATCAAATCAGAATTGTTATCAAGTTACAAGAAGTAACATTTGTGTTCTTTATGGTATGCCTCCCAATTTGTAGGCGACATCTACAGTGCGAACTCCAATTGCAGGTTACAAATGCATACAGGTAAGAGGGGTTAAGAAGTCTTTTAAGGTATATATGCATTTTTATGAATACATATATCTCTAATGATTACTTATATGAATGTAGCAATAAAGATAGGAATCTATGTAGAATATGTATGTATATTTAGGATCATTAGAAAGATTAAAGAATATGTATATGAAGACGTAAATTATGGAATGGAAAACAGTAATGAATTATAAAATGTAATATTAATGTGATTATATGATGAAGGTTATAGTGAAGAAATTCCCTTAGCCTAATGGAGGGATTATGATAATCCTTGGAGGGCAGTATATACTGAGTATCTATATGCATATATATGGCTTGGTTGACTAAGTTCATCCAAGAAGAGACGGATCTGGCCGGTCCCCTCTGAGGACTTGGATGATGGGATGCATCATCCAAGGCAAGGAATTGACATAGGGTCTTCCTTGGATGGCTTGGGTGTAAGAGGTTACACCCAAGACAGGAATCGAATTAACCTTCGATTCCCTAGAGGGCTTGGATGTAAGAAATTACACTCAAGACAGGAGTCGAATTAACCTTCGATTTCCTGGAGGGCTTGGATGTAAGAAATTACATTCAAGATAGGAGTCAAATTCACCTTCGACTTCCTGGAGGGCTTGGAACCAAGATGGGTTCCAAGAAGGTGAGCTTCATGGCCGCCTAAGGACATACTTTCGTATGGCAATCGTATCCTTTTTATTAGATAAAAGTTGTGATTATGTTAAGTAAGTATTTTAAAGTTAGATTGCAATTTAGATTACTTCTATATATATATATATATATGTTTGTTGCATTCTAACAATCTATTTTGTAGGTTAATGATCTCTAACTAGTAGGGACATTACAGTTTTGTCTTGTAATCTCGACCATTGATTGGTGAATCAATCTAAGCCATTGGATTGTATTGAGAGCACTATAAAAAGCTCAAATCTCTCACTGCAAAGATTAATTAATAGTTAGCAGCCAGCTAATTAGGAGTAGAGTAGAGTAGGAGGAGGAAAGAAGGAATTGTTGCTAAGACTTGTTGATTTTAATACATGATCTTCTTTGAAGCATGGTGGATTTCTATGTGTAACGTTTGTTGCATGGTCTCTTGTTACTTCTCAAGTTTTAGTTGAAGTTCATTGATTATGATGGAGACATGTATGGATGTTGATAATTCCTTGGTTCATACTTTTTGTGGCTTGCTGATTGTAAACTACAATGCAAAGTTAACCTGAACCTTGTTATTGTGCTAAGTTGAATTGTGGATATATGTTCAAGTTGCGCCATATTTGGGTATTCGAATGGATGTTCATGGTAAGAAAAAATTTATCATTCTTAGAAGATTGCACTAGTTTTGTGAAGCTGTTCCTAACATGGCAAAGATTTAAGGAATGTGTCCATCCAAACATCATCCATTGTTATCATTGACCTTAGGATTAGATTAGTTTCTCAACCCTTAATTCCTTTTGCTATTTGTTTTCCAAGTTAAGTAAGTCTTCATGTTCCAGCAAGATTCATGTTCAACGTAAGTCCCCTTGTGATTCCAGTAAAATCACATCATATATCATTGAGTCTATCCATGTATAAAAGTCAAGACCTAACTATCAGAACGTTGGAGTTGTCTTGTTTGATCAAATAGTTTAGCATCTGAGAGGTCTTTTTTCAAGAGAGGATAAAATACATGGTATTTTATTCTGTGTATGAAGTGCATAAAAAACACATCAACGGAGTCCATATTGGAAGTGTTTGGTGATAGCATTGACAATTGCACATAAAGTGGACAAGGCACCTTCTCCAAGAGATTTAAGTGGTAGGTTGCTCCAAGATGCTATCGTAGATGTACAACAAATTGTGGAAGATTAAAAGAAGCAATGGCAAAATTTTAGATACACAATTCTTTTAAATGTGTGGACATATGGAAGGAATTGCACCCTTCTCAAATTCTTTGTGGCTTCAATGGCGAGCTAGTATTTTTGAAGTCAATCGATGCCTCTAACAAAACAAAGAGTGCAGAAAATTTGAGCTTGATGTTGGAGAAGATTGTTTTATAGGTGGCATACAAAATGTGGTCCAAGTTGTTATTGACAATGCAATGACATATATGGTGACTAGAGGATTGCTTCAAGAGAGGCATCCAACACTTATTCGGACACCTTGTATAACTCATTGCCTTGACTTTCTTTTGGTGGACACAGGTAAAATTGATTGGGTGAGAATAATTGTAGAAGCAGAAAGAGATATAATAAAATATATACTTGAAATCATTTGTGGGTTCTTCACTTGAGAAGAGATCACACCAAGGGGATAGAGCTTGCATGATTGGGTGCTACAAGGTTCGCAACTAATTTTCTAATATTGAAGAGTATTTCTAGTTTATTGACTCCCTTGAAGATGTTTGTCAATCAAGCATGGCCAAACTCAACTTATTCAAAGAAGGTTGATGGAGAAACAATTGCAAAAATTAGTTTTTGATGATGTTTTTGCAAATAGAGCTATATAGATTGTTGAGGTAACTTCAAACTTAATTTAAATTTCAAATTACATCCTTTATTTTTTTTCTTTAAAAGTATTTAGTTTCATTATAAGTTGTAACTTAAATTTCCTTGTACTTTGTATATTGTAGGTAATGGAGCCACTAGTGAGGGTTCTATGCTTGGTGGATGGGGAGAAAATTTCAATAGGATATAATTATGAGGTCATGGATAGGGCCAAAGAGGCCATCCAAAACTATGATAGGAGGGATGCAAATAGATTGCACCTATTTGGGAGATTGTTGATCAAAGGTGGAACAATCAACTCCACCAATCCCAGTGGACCTTAAGTTTTTCCTCTCCAATAGCTTTATGAATGTTTATGGGGAGGTTATGGATGGCCTATCCATATGCATTGAGAGGTTGGTAATCAAGGTGAGAGACCTCATCATTTTTGAGTTGCAAAATTATACACAAACTAGGGGGAGGCTCTGCTTTTCATAATTAGTTATATTAGGAAGAACCACCCAAACACCAAAAAAAAGGTGAAGTCTTATGTCTTTATACACTTCAAATATTAATAGAATATTATTTATTTACAAAATCTTGAATATCTTATTTGTATTTCTTTTGGCATTGAGTGCATCTAGAGTTTGTTTGATGCCATCCACGTGAAAAAGCGTAATAAGTTGACTCATTAACGTCTCAATGTTCTAGTATTGGTACAATACAATGATACAACCTTTGGTTTCACACAAGAAAAGTGGAGGACAAACTAGAGAAGCTTTTTGATTTGGATGAGATTGTCCCTATAGTGACTAGACAGTGTAGGATGATGAGCCCTTGTTTATGGAGGATGAGAGTGGTGATTTCAAGAGGCAAGCTATGGAGGATGTGGCTGCAGCAAAAAAGGTAGGGGAGATTGGATTGTCATTGGATGACATTGATATGGTAAAGGAGGAGTCATTGCCATCCAGTAGCAAGGTGGAACCACAAACATAGTCTTCTAGGCCAAGAATGGAGCTACAATCGAGTGTGAGGACTACACCCACTACCCCCAATTTTTCCCTAGAAAGGGGAAGAGGAAATTGAAAAATCGTGTAATTTTTTACTTACCTAGATATTAAATTTATGATGACGATTTCCAAAGATAATCATCATAAATCATAATAGTTTTCAGTTAGCAGATAGCTATTGTATCCACTATTTGGATTCGCATGATGATGCAATTTCGTAATCCATATGTATGATGAATAATGATGAGCAGTAAATACCCAACAGGTATTGAGAGGGGGGGGGGGGGTGAATCAGTACAGACAAAAATTTCTCCAACAACTTAACCTGCAAAGATTGTACTAACTGGCAAATAGCATTACCAACCTAAACCAAGACAATACTGGTAAAACATAGTAAGGCTGTAAAAGACATAAACCGGTAACACTTAGAATTTCTCAAAACCTAATATCTCATCTCAACTTCCCCCATATGCTTAAGCAAGTAATACATCAGAAATACAATGACCATTAGATCAACATGCATTACCACTTAACAGAAAACACTAAATCATCACATGAAAAAGCATCACACATAACACACTGATTTTTTTCACGTGGAAACCCAACTGGGATAAACCACGGTGGGGATGAATACCCACAAGTTGTTCTTGAACTCTTCTGAAGTTTGCTCTGTTAGGAGCCTAGTCCGGTTAAAGACTTTACAACAAGTTTTGCTAGGAACCGATCCTGCTAGGGATCACCCGGTTAAGGGATGGCTAAATACCTGGTTAGAGGTTAAAACCCTGTTAAAGGTTACCTCGCAAGAGGATTTGAAGAACTCAATGATTTTTAGTCACCCTCTTAAAGGATTTACAAAAAGCCTGTTAAAGCTACCCGGTAAAAGGATTTTCCAACTGCTGAAATGGTTAGAAGTCAACAGGTAATACATTGATCTGATAACAGCACTCAATGCCAAGGCAAATCCACTTCAGTTCCTTTACATCTGCAATCACACTCTACAGATCTCTACTCACTTCTCTGGTCTGGCAAGAATCACCTCACATACATTCATTTGCCAACAACTTCAAATGAAAATCATCATCGACCTTACAGACAATAATTAGGTCGGTGGCCGAAACCTAAAACCCTAAGCATCTAGGTTAACAATATAGTCAGTCCAATCCTGACCGTTTAATCACATTACATAGGGTAAAACAATCTTGAACAAATCTCAAGACGTTCTGCATCGTCCGTTCTTCACCGCTTCTGGAAGCTAATAACCCATCAGGCGCTCTCCATTGTTTACTAATATTTTGCACATTCCCGAGGTAGATAGAATCAATCTTCTGATGCAAGATCCTCAAGGAAATCCTTCACGCTCACAAGGCTGATGTGGCAACACGATCTAATCTTCATTTCAATGCTAACTCATCACAGGATGTCGTCGGTCGAATCGCACAGACTTGGAATGCATCAGCCGGAAACCCTGAAGCTAAGACTACCAACCGGTAGTCATATCAAGTGAAACCCCGATACACTTTGCATATACCGGTTCACTTGCCAGTTTACTTACCTCAACATACCAGTTCACACTTCAGCATATTGACATCAATGACAACATACATTATCATCATGTCATCAAACTCTGCACATGCCAACAATGTATTCAAGAATCAAATCTAGTAGAAAACACTTCTTCATGATTTTTTAAACTTATTTGGTACATTTTTGCAATTGAATTTTGCAAAAAGATTATTTATTTTTAAGAAATTTAATTATTTTTCAAGTTCTTGAGTTTCACCAAGTTGACAATTTTGAGCTTGCTGCATACTCTCTGAATCTGAGTTTGCGAATTTTGGTTTTGTATTATCTGATGAGGAAAATTCTTCTCATCTTATATCTATAGCTCAAATGCTATCCTTCATTTATTAAAGGAAATTTCTTGTAGAGACATCACAAAAATTTCATAAGAACAGGCCCTTGAAATGAGTCTAGAATTAAGAAATCTGAAGCATTGGTCATGTAGGGTATGTCCATTCAGAGTTTAGACAGGCTTTTGAAGCATCAACCTGTAATAAAGAATTTTGAAACATTGATCCCTTGGCATATGTTGACAAAAGGTAACAAAGCATTCAGTTCTTCATACACAAAGTCAGCTGAACAATTATAGGGTATCACATTGGCAAAGGATCACTGAGGCAACTTATATTCATATTATAACTTTCAAGGACACTGCAGCAAGTCTTTTTAAGAAAGTTCTAAGAAGAATACTCATGATGATAAATACTGAATGATGTTTGAGAATATGCAGTTATCATCTTATATAAAATCCAACACTGCCCTTTAAAGTTTACATTCTATGTATCTCTTTCGTAAAGTAAAACTTTTAGGGCTGTACTTCAAAGGTTTTCTTTTTTAAATTCATTGATAACTTATGGGAGATACTTGTGTATCGGCCTTATGATTTACATTCAAACAGTTATCACTTACAATTAATATAATTCTTGTCAAGAAGACTGGGAAGGCCAAAGCATCCTTTCCTCAACAGCTTTTACCTTTTGTGTTCTACATATTACTATATATTATAAAGACAGACCATTCATGGCTATTGATCATGGCCTGAGGTAGATATCATGCTGGACTCCTCTGCTTCTTGTGCAAGGATTGTTGAATTTGTTTCATGTCAAAATAGCATTGGAGTAACCTATTTTGTGGAGTACTCTGAGTTTCTGTTCTAGTTGTGAATGGTTGGAGCTTTCTTTCTTCTGGGTGCCAGGTTTAATATTATGCAGGTTCCTTACTAATGTGGTCTTAGCAATTTGGTGGACCTATACAGCTTTGAGTTGGTATAATGGTGAAGGGGTGTGTACTCTAATAATGAGGTCACGTGATTGATTCCAGAGTGGGGTAGGGTTGTACATCTAACCGTACAATATGCAAGGTAAATGGAGAAACACTCTTCTTGTGAATTTCATAAGGGGGTCCCATATGCCAAATTGTTGTCTCATTTAGCAGTGACCTATACTACCTTAACCGTTACTATGATGATATCTTGATGACTATTAATGTGGTCTCTTAGGAAGATACACATGAACATTTGTTTATATTGTATTGCACCTCTTAATTTTCTTCGATGTTAAAATTTCTTTTCAAGAACAAAATGTGTTCTAATATCCAACTTTCCAGGATGACTTTGCTGCTGCATCTCCACTTCTTGGTTCAACTGTTCATCCCTCGGAAGAAGCTGTTTCGACATTGGTGACAATGGGTTTTGATAGAAATCTTGCAACTCAAGCACTTCTTCAGGTCGACAATGACATCAATGCAGCAACCAATATACTGATTGAGATGCAGTCCCATTAATGTTATTTACATTATAGCACTTTAATTATTTTCAATGTGCACCAATTTGTGTGCATTTCAAGGTTCAGTTTGGATACGATATTCTCAGAAATAGTTATCCAATTTATAGTTCCATTTTTTTCAGTGGGATTAATCCAGATCAGATTGGTTTTTTTAATACACTGACAAATGACGACCAAGATCAATGACATCTCAGACTGAGTAGAGTATATGCAAATTGCATGAGAATGGCATAAGTGAGGCAATGCCGATTGGCCATAATATTCAATTTTATTTGTAATTTAATATTACTTAATGTTAACATGTACCTACAATACTTATACTGCTCTTTTCCATCTATGTTTGATGCTTTGAGATTTCCATAGGTCACGCTCTGAGTAGAATGTTCATTGAAGCTGTACTTTACCCTTTCTTTTGATGTTTTGGTTCTAACTTCTAGACTCCGCTTCAAGGATATTTGTATCTTTGAGAGACATATCATTTATGAGGTTAGATTCCAAATTGACCCATATTTTGTTCACCATTCACACGTGTTTATTTTATGGTCAATGCTGTCTTATTATTTTTAATTTTTATAATGGTTTTTGGAGGATAGGATTCCATTGTTGCTAATATTCCTCTTCTCATCTTCATTAATTTTATCATTGTGTGGTATGGTCTTAATTGCTTCCTTTAAATGCCATTTTACATGGTATTCTTTTTAGCCTATAACTCTGGCCTTACCAATGGAGATGTCATGTTCAAAGAGCAAGTGAATGTTACACTATGCTAATGTTATTTTGTTGGATTTGAGTTATATGAACATAGTGTATATGCAAAAAAAAAGGTAAAGTTTGCTTCAAGAAATATTGGAGCAAGGAAAAGTCTGGAAGTGATTCACAATGTGTTTGGTCTCGTGGATGTGTACTTTATTATTAAGTCTTGATTCCATCTTTTTTATTGATACTTATGTTAAACATATTTGGTATATTTTCTTGAAAAGAAATCTAAGGTATTTTAAAAGTTTGAGTTTAAGGTACTTGTAGAGAACCAAAACAATAAAAATAAAAAATGTTAAAGGTTAAATAATGGTGGAGAGTATTACTATAATAAATTTAAGAGTTTATAAACGCAATATAGTTGTTAGAGATAAGATAACCCCACACATCACAATCCAATGAGGTAGTTGAAAAGTTAAATAAAACTTTGATGAATCAAGGTGAAAGTTTAAGAAGAGTTGATTTAGGGTTGAGGTCGTAACTATTGATTGTTACTTGATAAATAGGTCTCCCATTTTTTTGCTTTAGGAGAAGATGCCAAATAAAATTTAGACAGGTAAAAAAACTAATTGTTTTTGAATAAGGGAAAACAGGTTCTGAAGAGCTGAAACTCTGCACAAAGCAGGTTAAATTGGGGGAACCTAAAACCCACATCTAAAGATATTCAAGAATAACTACTAAACGAAACAGAGCTAAGACTAGATAGAACAAAACCAAGAAAGGGGATCAAAAAAGATCCCCTCCAAATAGAAAAGTTGCCTGACAAATAAAAGCATATGCATGGGAAATCTACAGGTAATCCGATATCCAAAAGGAGAAACAAACGAGCTGAAAAAAAGCAGTTGCCCAAAGGGGTTTCAACAAGAAGCCCTCCAACCTGGAGCAAACAACCAACATTAGGATTTCCCTTTGGATCCCTTCTTTTGGGATCTAAGGGTCCTGTCAAAAGAAGGCGAAGACCTTTTAGAATGTTTTCTTTTAACTGAAATCCAACATTCTTCAACCTTAGCTTGCCACTCCAGCGAACCCAACGCAAGAAACCCAACACCTAAGGAGGGGCCAGCAAACATCGAAGAGCCAACAAGACCAGCAAAGCCAAGGCCATGCACATTCCTTGAAGAAGAAACAAACAAGTGACAGCTCCGGCATAAGCATCAAAAATTTAAAAAAACAACTAATTGTTATACATTTAAGAGTTTTTATTTGCAAGTCATTTGTTCTTGTGCCAGTGGAAAAATAATGTAAATTTAATTTTAATGTTGAAACATTTTTATAGGATATGGTGAAAATATGAAAGGTTATATGGTAATGTGCAAAAGGTAATAACCTAATTAGTTCTTGTTATAACTTAGTCACACTAGCGTGCTTAAGCTTACTTAAGTCATGTTCTTTTTTGTCTCATGTCATAGATCATGATCTAATTATATCCTAGGATTTTAATTAGGGTTTTATCTTTATCTTTATGTCAAGGATTTATTATGTATATTGTAATTATAATTATTTTGCATTGGATGAAATTTCAGGTTTCATAGTAAATGAGTTGCTTTTCTCTTTTGTAACAAGGTATTTTAATTGCAAGTGATCATTGAGGTGGGGATTTAATCATTAGCATTAGCATGTTATCAAAGCTCAAGATCTACAACTTTGTATTTGTTTTTCTAAAAGACTAGACTTAGAATTTTCAATTGGTGCATCTTGGTATAAATAGACATTATTGTTGCATGTAGAATGTGTGAAAATGCCAAGATCACATGTCTAAATGTTAAATTGGAGTTTGAAAATGATGAGAATTTATTTTGGGTCTTGAAAATCATGCAAAATTTTTGTTATAATTGTATAGATCCATACGATGTAGTTGCCGTCGATATAATCACAAAATTATGGCATCTTGGGAAAAAATATAATAGTATTATGACAAATTTGATGGTCACTATATGATATTCAATTTACGAAAGTGTCTTTCACAGGTGGTGATGTCAGCAAGGATTTCAATTGGAGGTAAAGGTCACACTAGACAAAGTTCAATGGTTTTTAAGTTTCACAACATATTTTATCGATTGATTGAGCTTGAGAGGATTTATTTAATAGCTCGACATCCTATTGGGCTAAAGCCTCTCGTCAACCATAGACTATGGGACTTGGCCCCAACCATTGTGATCTATAGACACATTTGCAAGAGGCATCACCTTTGTTTTCTACCACCATTGGAAATCACCACCAATTTGTCACCAAACACCAAGCATTGCCCAATTATACCACCATTGCCCTACTAGGGGCTCTTGATCAATTTCTTCCTTGGGTGCCACTATTATTTTGCCCCAATTAGTGGCATTATTAGCTAGCTACTCAAGTGCCAAACAACAGTGACCACCTTGCTTTTGTTTCATAAATGAGGTTTTTTTGGGGCATAGCTTGACTTATAGTATTGGATTTTAGAAAATGAGTAGTGGAAAGTTGGTTTTGTGCATTTTTGGTATCGCTAGTCTTTTTTCTAGATTTTGTTGTTGGTGAGTATTTTTTTGTTGAATTCTAATCACACTTTTTAGCTTTCAAATCTCTTTACCAATTCATCGAATTTTTGCGATTCTTGTGGATTTGGAAAGGTGTTGATGAGCTCTTCTTAGCCATTTGTATGATTTTTCCATATTTATCACTAAGTATCTTTAATTTAGTTTAAATTATTTCCTTGCATTCTAGTAGAGAACTTGGACATCTTAGCTCATGAAGAACTTTTATTTTTTTAGGTAGGTTTTATTTTATCTCTTCTATTTTGAACTTCTTTTTGCTAAATGTAATCATGTCTCTAAATCCATGGAAAATTAAATGTTATTATTGTGGGAAGAAAAGATATACCGTAGATGAACACTTATTTTTTATTAAGAAAGAAACAAGAACAAGGGTGTTGACCCTTAATACAACAACTTGAAGGTGGTAAGAGACAATAAAACAGGGGAGCAATCCTCAAAAAAACATACTCGAATAGGCCACAAGAAAAAACCTGTCAAACCAACCAACACCTAGGAACCCACTCATGGAGGGGGAGAGACACCCGAACCATGACAAGAAGTGTTTTGAGGGAGGGGAGAAGACTTCCGCTTCCGCTTGTGACAAACCATAGTCCAGGCAATATTGTCATTAAGATCATCAAATGAGAGATCAAGTAGGAAGGAACCCATTGAAACACAATCAGAGACACCAGTAGAGTGTTGATGGAGAACAACAACAGGTTGCTGCAGAGGAACAATATTAGAAGCAGAGTCAGTAGGAGTAGAACAGAGTTGTAAAACATGAGAAATAGGAGTGCAATCCTCATGGATAGCAACAACAACATCAACAGTAGCTTTAGTGGCAATTAGAGGCACAACTTCATCCCGGTAGGAGGTCTCATCCTCTAAAGAGGAGTCAACAGAGTCAAAAGCATAGATAGTCAAGTGATCAGTTGTAGCATCCTTGCACCAAATAGAAACACCTTTTTTATGCAAAAGGGAGCAATCTGAAGCTAAATGACCCGTAGAGAAGCATTTCTAGCAATGAAAGGGGAGGCCCTCATAATCCAATTGTTGATTCCAGGGCCTATCTCCAACCATAAGAACCACATCCCTAGAGAGAGGCAAGGAGATGTCAATATCAATTAAGATGCAGGCAGAGGTGGAGTGGCCCATAGAAGACCTGACATCATCAACCTTCAAGAATCAACCTATAGAGTTACGAATGGCCTCGTAGCAAGAATGCTCCCAGAAATGAAGAGGAAGGATTGGAAGCCGAACCCAAACCGAACACACATTAAATGGTTCAGTAAGGGGGTTAACAGAAGTTGTCCAGAGCTTAATAGAGGGAGTGAAATTCCTAAGCCCATAACTTGCCCAAAGTCAAGTCATGATTAGACGAAGAAGCAAAGGAAGCAATGAAAAAACCTTTAGCACAAGGAAAAATCTCAATACTATGAGCAACCAAAGGCTTCTATGAATCACTCACCCAACGATGAAGGTTCGGTAACGAAGACCAAAGCCCAGAGAATCTGCACATCAATACACAACATTGATAGAACACAATTTTGTCCACAACATCCTATCCACAAACCACCATAAGGGGAGGACTTGGCATAGGGAAGAGGACAATTGCCCTTGGGGTTCTAGGCAATAGATCTGGCCACACGAGTAAAGCTACACTTACCAATGAAAGAAGGTTTGAGCAGGTTATTAGCACCCACAACAGGGTCGCGATCAACATAAACATCACTAGACAAAGGAACACCATTAGCCCGAGCTTCCACAACAACAACCACCCTAGGAGTGGCATCCATGGGGAGGGGGGGAGGGAAACCACCCATAGCTAGGGTAGAAGCACCAACAATAGCCGCTGCAACAACCCCATGAAGGGCATCCACAACAGCAACCCCAGGAAGGGCATCCATAGCAGCAACCCCATGAAGGGCACCCACAGGGGGGGAAGGAACCCACCCAGGAATGAGGTAGAAGCACCATTGACACCTACGCGAGGGGAAAGAGGATGTGGTCCACCCAACATAGATGGTGTGCTTACAAAAGGAACCATGGATGGGGCTTGCAATGTAGACACAACATTCGAGTTTGAACAAGTGGGAGCAGGAGTCATTTCAAAGTTTTTTGTATATTCATAGATGAACACATGTTAAGTAAACTTGATGATTTGAAATTTGTATTGCAAATGACATATGTTTGTTAAACTCTTCTAAACCAACACTTGCGGATACATTTGATGTTTGCATTCAAACATCTTATATGGAAATACCATTCAAGGGTAAGCAATGTAATCAAGTGGCATGCATTGGTATCCCTACTCCACTGGCACTAGTTGCTACATACATTGCTTCTATTGGTTTAATGTAATAGGACATTCATCATCTTCTAGATATAGGTACTTGGGATTCCTATCTATTAGAAATATAGTCTTTTGTTTATAAATCTTGCATTACAAATATTGAGGAGACATTGGAGGAAGTGCATTACCTCTTTAATAGTAGTGATTGGAGGACATTGGAATCAACATTTTGAACTAAATCTTCACTTTCTAATACCTATAGCAACATAAGCCATTAAGAATTCAAGGGTGGTATGAACTAGTGATTTGTGAATTTTGTGTAGATTCTAAATATGCATTTTTTAAAAAATTATGAACATTTTTACGCAACTTTTAATCTCTTGTTGCTTATACTAAATAACATTTTTGAAAAGTGATGTTTATGTCATCATGCATAATTTTTTTAATAGAAAGGATAAAATTCGTATTTTTAAAATATAGATAATTTGTTTATGAGTCCAACACAAGCAACTTCCATGTTTTCTACAATTGTTATGGATTTGACTTGGTCTATGGATTATTCAAAATTGTTAATTGGTTCTTTTGTCCACCCTTCATTATTCA